>NC_053161.1:170927536-170956694 GCF_016835505.1 Polypterus senegalus | reverse complement strand
AATAATATTATTGCTTTGGTCAGCATTTATCTGGGGTAGATGCACGTCTTTTAGATAAGACCATTTCTTGACATCTTCTTGTGTATAGATGATCTCCCTTTTCATTGGTACAGAGCTCAGTGTGAACACTTCTGGTAAATCAAAATATGTATTTTGTTCTATCCCAGAGTTTTGTAACTCCGTTAAGACTGTACACTTCACTAATTTCTGTCTATTTACTTTGTCTCTTTCTACAGAGCTGATGTAGATGTGAGACTTTCCAGAATGATTTAACTGCTTTTCAAACTTTCTGTGCAAAATGTAGCTGAGCTGCCAGAGTCTTTTAGAGCATATGTTTCTACACATTTTCACTCGTTTCAGACTTAACTTCAACTGGAGTCACAGCTAAGACACACTCTTTACCGACCCCGGTATCAGTACAAGCCTCTTGTGGTTCCCCAGAAATATGGGCAGAAGAAATGTTCTTCTCTTCTGACTTAGCATTCTCCTCTTTAGGAGGTGTGGTTTTATTGTCGGTGCCTTTTTCCTTATTCATATGCAGAATGACTGGATGTAAATGAGAGCATATTTGGCATTTAATCTTTTCTTCACAGTCTTTACTAAGATGTTCTTGATTAAGGCACTTAAAGCATATAAGCCTTTAGATTTCAAAAAGTCAATTTTACTTTCATAAGTTATTTTCTGAATTGCACTGCATTTGTTAAGATTGTGATTTTCATTGCAAAAAAGACAGAGCTTACCGCTTGTACGTCCAGCCGTCTCCACCTTTTTTAACTGAGGTGTCTGTATCCCTTTTTTCGTCAGCAGCAGAAAAATTAGTAGCAAAACTGCTTTCTCTCAGGATGCCTTTCAAAGGATACTCCTCTTGATCAGTCTTGTCCTTTTCCTTCTTGAAGGTATGGCTTTGTAGAACTGAACCATACACGGGATTCAAAGCTGATGTTATCTGTTTGTCCAGAACGTTCACTGGATCGGCGAGAAGGGCTCGTCTGTACTCCTTACTTTCAATACTCTGAATTTTGTATTGCCAAGGTGCTAGTAGGTCCTGAGGAAGTTTGGAGACTTTAGTATGAAGATTATCATTACTTTCAAATTGTTTTCCGCTTTGTAAGTTGGGCATAATGTTTGTACTTCTGCCAAGAAGGTTAGCATAATCGCTCAGACTTTCTCCATCGTTTAGCTTTATTTGCGGCCATCCTTTGGCTTTTCTCATATATGCATCTGCTTTCAGTAGCAGGTTTCCATAAAGACTTTCAAGCTTCATTCTGTGTTTTTGGTAACCTTCTAACGGTGACAAATATTTGCAGTTTTTAATAATCTCGTGAGGTGAACCTTAAGTAAACTGTGCCAATAAGTCCAATTTATCTTGCAGATTCCCTATTGCCTCGTCGATAGCTCAGTCAAATGCTCCAATAAAATCCATATATTTCAAGGGATCGCGGCAAATATTGGGATCTTTCTGTATGGCAAATAGGGCACTTGAGTCTTATACTGCTGTTCTTTCTGTTGATCGTAACGCTGATCATAAAGCGGTTGTTGAAGAGGTTTTGGTGCTTTATTTTGCTGATTATAAAGCGATTGCTGAGGATTGTTTTTACTTTTATTGTTACATGAAAAGTCACAAATACTTGCTTCTTGTGGTTTTGTGCTTCTCACATCTGGTTTCCGGGGAACATTATTAGGATTTGGTTTATCTGAACTTCGATTGTGTTATTTTAGAGCTCTCAGTTTTGCATCGGATTCTGCAATAGCTGCTTCCAATTCCAATTGATCTCTTTTAGCCTTTAACTGTACTTCCTTAGCTTCCTGCTGTGCTTCTTCAGCTTTTCTTTTGGCTTTCAGCCGTGCTTCTTCCATAACTAGAGCCTGTTGCCTTCTTTGGTTCTCTGCTTTAGCCAACAGAACAGCATGTGCTGCCTCTTGAGATCTGATGGCACTAATTGAAGTAGCTGCTGAACTTGCGCTGTTGGTTGAGGCTTTTATTTTTTACATACTTCCAAAATCCAATTCATTGTACATCTCGATAATGTATTAAAAGTTACCATTTTAGCATCAAAATCCTTTTGTAACATTTTCCGTGTATCTTCGTTGCTCGGGATGGATAAAAGTTTGTCGCTTTAAACTTTTATATTCCATTCTCAGATTGAGGAGCTGATTTTTGATAATTAAGTCTACTTTTTTGCAGTTAAATTCATTTTGTTGTAAATCGTTTGTTATTCATTGTATCGGATAATTGTTTGTATTAAGTAATCTATTTCTTACTGAAGTTTAGTTGTCACTGAATTGAAGGTAGCTTGGGCATTTAGGGGGGTACTGTTGCTTGATACACTCTTGTCCTCTAGTGCACCTCATTACTTGGTTTCTTCCGTGCATTAAGCTATTCTGACAATCCACAAGGGTTGTTTTAGTTAAACTCTATTTTTTCATTGAAATAAATAAAGAGCTGTCAATAATTATACTTCATGCAGACCAAGTAACAAGTGAACAGCGGCCTTGATTTCTCTGAATAGTTTGACCAGAAACTCACCCGAGCGCACTGAAGCGGGAAGGTGAATTGTCAAACTCGGCGCTCTGAATAGTCTGATAGCACATTGGTGCAATATCATTTACACTTTTATTGTTACTTGTGTTGTTTTCACAAAGCGATGTAATGCAATTTATGAAAATGTAACGTACTGCACTTTTTTTCCCACCAAAACACCTAATTATTACTTGCCTAGTGATTATCTTTTGCTGTTTTTGGGCTGTGAAGTTTGAAGTTTCACTTCTGTCTCAAATTCATCTTTAGGATTGTGATGACCAAGAGATGGTGCATTACCAAAACAATCACAGCCCCATTCTGATGGTTCAACAAAATGTCTACATATGACAGGAAATGGGCCCAGTTATTTTATCTATTTATTTTTTACTAGAGATCTTTAAATAGTAAATAACAAGCAGACACAAGTGGAAGTATTACAGTTAAACACTTTCAGACAGGAACTAAATGCATTTTTTGAGTAAGACTAGAAATTCAGCTTCCCATATCATTTTACCAGAAATTGACCCAATTCTTTGTGTTTTAAAGTGGTTTAAGTCACGCACAATAAGCCCCCAGTTCACTTAACAGAGACAAACCCATCTCCTAAATGTCTGCACATCCCTAAGGCTCCTTTGTAGGTGTGGTTGCTGAAGTCGAGAACAACAGAGGACATCAATAAAAGTAAAAAAGCAATTTTTATTGTTGGTGGTAGAGAGGCTTGTAGCACCTGCTTGCTCAACTTGTTACAGGTAGCTTAGCCTGCTAGCAGGAAACAGAGACTTCCTTTAATACTCCGGTTAGTTGACAAGAAGAAAAAAAAGGAAATGCAGCAGCTCATTGTGAAGTCACATAGAGTTTGCAAGTAGCTTAAAATGACACATTAGATCAATACAGGAGTAGTACACGGTAGTGTTTAGATAAGAGGAACTGTCTACATATCCAAAAATTCCAGGTTGTTTATTCAACATAGGCTATGCAATTCAGCTATGACTAGTTTTACAGAGACCACCCTTTGCAAAACATGTACTTCCCTATTCTTCTGCACTATCAGGGTTACAACACTTCAATGGCTATGTGGTAGTTACAATTTAAGAATCTTTTTTCAGCTTATAAAAGGATTAATGTTATACTATTAGTTAATGCACAGCACATAATAATTGATTATATAATATCAAATGCTACCTTAAAAGTTATTTTAGTACATTTGTCTTACAGGAATACACTCTTACAGCTTAATGTCTGTATTAGATTACATTTGTTCAGTTAGCTTAATACATCCTTATTTATTAATACATAAGTGATATGTTTCTTATAGTTCTATTAGCACCACACTATTATTTGGAAATACTGAAGCAACTTAATTCTAAATATTTCTTTCTCAGAGACCCTCACACTGTTAAAACTTTCCAACTCCCTGGCTTGAATCCTCTCTGTATGCACACTTTTGTGTTGCTCGTTGGTGACATTCACTATTGTATGCACCCTGCAGGCAACAGGCCAGAGCAGCATGTGGAAGGAGAAAGGATTCCTTTATTAATTGGGCAATTTAGATGAACCAGGCATCACTTGTGTTTTAGAGGCACTGATGTTGAGGCCTGTTTGCTTGGCAAAGGAGTTTAGTGTGTCAGTTGTTCTCATCAAATGGTGTAATTTTGAAGAGAGGACAGCTAGGTAATTTGTCAAAGTCAAGATCTTCAAGCTGGGATATTCTGGTCCCCTGGGTGCCTGTATGTTTGTCAGTTGTTGTCCTCCACATGATTCAGTCAATGACAAAAAGAAAGTGGATGGGAGAGATAATACTGTCTCCCTCCTGACTCCACCGGACTCCATTCTGACAGGATTCCGTCAATTATGACACTGCACTTAAACTGACAGTATAACATTTCCATAAGTGTGACTGTCTTTGGAGGAACTCCATATGACTGTAAGATCTTTCATAGGGTGATTCTGTTGTATAAGGGGGTGTTCCACTCTATGCTCAATGAAATATGGGCAAATCTTATCAAGATCCTTACTATTACAATGGACTGAAAATGTTCAAGTCCATATTATATTTTTTCTTAAGTTGTTTCTGAAAAGTAGGAACTGCAATACCAAGGTGTAGTCTACGGAGAACAATGAATAACGGATTGTTTTATAAAGTATTTTGTAAGCCACAGACTGTGAAAGTGGAGGTTTGGTGTGTCTCAATTACTGATTATGTTTTTTGCTCATTAATGGTGATGAACCAGCAATTTGAATAAAACTGAAACTTGGTGAAAAATGAAAATGGTGAATCTTGACATTTCACAACCAATGAAAATTCAAGCCATTGATCAAGGAAGAAAGATGTACACAAAGTTAATGTCACTTGAAAAGGTTCAGTTTCATCTAAGACTACAACTGTTGCATTTTTGTCTTCTGTTGGATTGTAATTTTTCCAGAATAATTTTTGTTTGAGTGTGAATTTTTTCTCGTCATGGGTTGGGTTTAGTCGTGTTGAATTTAAAAAAGATGTTATTCAACCATTGTTTTGTCATTGTAGGGGTGACCTTATTGTCCTTTTATACTCTTTATTATTTAGTTCATAACAGAATACCCAAAATCTCAACCTTTTACCACACTAACAACTGCTGTTGTTACTCAATACTTCCTTCTCTTTTTCATCTCCACAGTAGATCTTCACTATCTGTTGATTCAATTCCTATGGATTGGCTTATCCGCATCTACAAATGTTGTACACCTGTCCACAGCCATGTGCAGTAGAAAAGAAAATCTGAGAAGCCTAATGCACACAGACATAGTTTGGGAAAGAATAAAGAAAAACAATGGGTGTCTGGTACCGTTAGATGTCTGGGGCTTTATGTGCACTACACTGTTCTTAAAAGGTGAGACTACGGGATTTACTCACCTCAGATTTCCGCTGACCACCGCAGTTTGCCAAGTTTGATGAGTCCACCCAGAGTCTCACCTGAGTAAACAGAAGGGACACACAGCTATGTCGACATGTACAGCGCAGTATAACACTTCACAGGACACAACCATGGAGACCCAAGTAGAAGGAGCAGACAGAAAGAATGGCGTAGTGGTGACGGCTTGGGATTGAAAACCTTGAAGGTGTGGGTTCAAATGATCTACTGATACTTTGTGATGTCGCTCTATATGCCTGTTCAATATGGTTAGTTATTATATATATCTATCTATCTCAGATATTGTTAACTGCCTTTAAATTTCCCCATGGGATTAATAAAGTCTATCTAATCCAATCTGATTATGGTGTCTGACAAATTAGAAATTGTAAATGTAGAACGATAAACGAGACATTGGTGTTTTAAAAATAATAATAATAATTTATTATTATTATTAACATACTCTGTGGGCCCTTCGGTATGAATCGGGTCAACAAAGAAAGTCTTTTACCTTGAGTGGCCGATTATTTAAAAGACTGCAGGAGACACTGCTGGATCTCCAAATGGCAAAAATTTAAAAAAAAAAAGAAACTTCATAAATCCGTTAGCCAAAAAGACTGCTACTAATCGAAGACGTGCTTTTCCTCTGCGAAAGATAATTTCCGTTTCACAGAACGTTTCCTCCCTACGACAAATGCAGGAATTCCATGGACTGTGGCAGATCAGGGGCCTCATGTATAACGCCGTGCTTAGAATTCACACTATAACATGGCGTACGGACAAAAGTGGAAATGTGCTTATGCACAATAATATCTAGATGCATAAATCTGTTTGTACATCAACTTCCACGTTCTTCCGCTACATAAATCCCAGTCAGCGTGAAAAATAACGCACTTGCACAAACCTGTTGTCCCGCCCCAGCTCCTCCCAGAATTATGCCTCTTTGAATATGCAAATCAATATAAATAGCCCTTAAGCTCAGCCTTCTATTAAAAGGCAATGGCAAAAGCAAGAGGAAAATTTGAAGAATTTCAGCGAATACCAAGTGGAGGCAAAGAAAAACATACTATTTGTTTGTTTAAACAGTGGTATAAACAACAAAAGGAAGTTGATCGAGTGGCAGAGAAACTCCAAAGCTCACGTTGACAAAGTCGCACAGTGCCCGAAATAAAAAAAAGTAGTTATCAGAAATCAAATTCGCTGTGAAAAGGCGAATTGCGACCCACCATTTTGAGTGTCATATGAAAGCTTATTAGGGTACAGAGAAAAGAAAAAAAAAAATAGGGACACAGTGAATAAAAGGCTCAAAATGTCAACTTTAATCTGGAAATCTCCACTTTAATCACTTAGTTTATTTTCTCATTAAAGTAGAACATCATACACTTAATCTTAAAATCATTTAATTTACTAGTTTCTCAATCCCATTGTAACTGAAGTAGCACGTTAAATGCTTTGTTTTGTATCTGATCTTATATGTGCTCTATATGTGTGAATCACTACATGCTTCTTAAACCGCCTTTCTCTTCCTCCGATAGGACACAGAATCCATTACATTTGTGATATTACAGCTCTCTGAATAATTAAAATACTGCGATGTGTACATGATTTCATTTTCATGATGATAGGAGTTAAAGTATGTTATTAAACATGGAAACATGGTGGCAGTGATTGTTCATGTTTCATGCAAGATGCTTGCTGTGCTGAGTGCTACCTTAGATGAAATACTTTACTGTCTTTTTCAAATGTACTAACCTCCAATTCCTGTCCTTACTTTTCTTTCTCCAAATACCCAATCGCCACACAATCAGCTCTGTAATAGACGTTAAGCCACCAGTAAGCTTAGAACGACGATTCTTCAAAACTTTTAAGGAACATCGAAATATCTTCGTAGTATGTGTTTAATTATTCTATCCATCTAACCTTCCAGTGTTGCGTCAGCACCAGCAATAATACAGCATGAGGCATGAACAATCCATCAACAGAGCGCCATCGGCTCACTAGCGCTGCGGCACCATGCATTTAAAGTTAACGTTTTATCTGTATAATAAACATATTTTGCTGCATTTCATCTTAACAATATGTCATCATATGTAAGTACGTGCTTTATAAAGATGCTCAGGTTGTGCAATATTATAACTGTAGTGCAAGTTTACAGTGAGGTGATTGTACTAATAAGTACAAACAGTTCTACAAGGAGTACTTGATTGAGTGCGTTTAGAGTTCTTGGCATGAAACTGTTTCTGAACTGCGAGGTCAGTACAGGAAAAGCTCTGAAGCACTTCTCATATGAGAGCAGTTCAATAGACAGCATGGCTGAGGCAAATTGTGCTTGATGCTGTATACCAATAATTCTCTTTCTGATCAGCTGCTATACAGCTGTGATTCACACTCAGATACAGTGATATAAATACTCCAAGTGGTGCACTGAGAGTAATATGGAAAAAGATGATCCGATGTGGGATCCGAGGTGCAGTGAGAGTAACAACGCTAAAGCAGTTATGGCATTTGGAATAGTTTGACCATTCTGTGGACCATTATATTGTTACAAGTTAATTATAATCAGATAAACTATAAACTAATAAACAATTTGCGGTTAATTTCAGTGTATTTATAAAGCTTTGTCAGGAATGTGGATGTGAAAAAGAAAGGATAACCACACAGGAACAGTAGCACTGGTTTGACGCTGGGTGCTACCAGTCTGCAAAACTGAGCAGAGAACTTGCGTACGACAGGGTATGATCAACCGTGCATGATGTCCTGTTGTGCTGCATGTGGTGTTTCCATTTCTTTGCGTGTAGGTGAGTTAGGCTAAGAGGTGTCAGCGTCAAGAGTTTCATACTCTGCCGTCCTTTCCTTAGCTTGAGGTGAGTTTCAGCTCCTGCGGATCTTATGATTTAGTAAATCTGTCGCAGCTGCAAATATTTCAGCTTCAGCTACTGTGGCAGCAGCTTTTTTCGGATTGAAGAGCCTCTAGTGCTGCCTCCATTCTTGCTCGTTCTCTTTTAATGACAAGCTCTTTTATTGATAAGGATGCGCGTGCACGCGCAGCTTCAGCCAAAGCACGAGCATTGGAATAGCGTGTGTTTTTTGAATTGGCCACTGAAGCAGCATCGGTTTTGTATACCTACTGCACTGTCTGCAACAGTGGAGTTTGAACTGTATAAGTTGAATCGAGTGCTTGTGTAGTGAGCTACATCAAAAGAAGACTGCAGACTACAGGCAATTCAGGAGAGGCAAAGTGAATAAAGCTGAAACGCTTAAGACAATCAGATCCCTATTCGGCCCTGTGTGAAATGATTTTCTCATTGTTTATGGCCACAAGATACGCCAGTCTATACTGGAAAGCAGAGCATGAACGGCCCTTACTGCGCTTCAAACTGTCAGTAGGCGGAGTTGATTTAAAAGATGAGAGTATTCAGCCTGGCAATATGGTGCAGCCTTAGTTTGTGGAAGAAAGACACAACTATAGACATGAGCATAAAATGATGGTTGTCAATTTCAAACTGTGTTTCCTCAATGTGCTCCTTCAGAAAAAACACGTAATCTGAACCAATCTCATCAAGGTACACTGACAGCTTGTTCTAATGTCGACTGTCCAATAACACGCTTCGGCTACTTTGACCACCTTGACTGTACCCTCAGAAGGAATCATGAAACCTCCTTTGTTTTTAATGTGAGCAAGTGGTAGCTTTGATCATATGATGCGTACAGCATCTGTTACCAAACTAGCATGGCACACATCACAGGACAGCTGTCTAAGGGCAACCTCCCAGTGCTTCCTGATGTGGATTTCTTTGGGAAACCTTCAGAGTTTGAGAAATGTTAACAGTTAACAACAATCTAAATAGCTAGTGACTAAATACATTTAACCAAAACGTTGTTTGGAGGCTCACTTGAGCACATAAATGTATAGCTTTGCTAGCTTAGCTTGGTGTAGCTAAAGTTAAGATTATAAAACAGGATTTTCTAATGGCCAAATAAAACCAAAACAATTGTTTAGCCTTACCTATGAAATGTAATCCCCCAGGATCTGGTTTGAAGCGTACAGCGGTTTGCACAATCCCAAGCAGCACATGCATGAGGCTTCTTTATCCATTACTTCACTCCACAGCAGTGCCAATCGCAATATTTTGTGGCGACGTTGACGTATGATGCTGCTGGTCATGCGGCGTCTTGTAATTCTATGTCTATGG
Organism: Polypterus senegalus; assembly: GCF_016835505.1. Taxonomy (NCBI): domain Eukaryota; kingdom Metazoa; phylum Chordata; class Cladistia; order Polypteriformes; family Polypteridae; genus Polypterus; species Polypterus senegalus. The sequence goes on along the minus strand of NC_053161.1, from coordinate 170,947,092 downwards.
TTCTGCGTACAAACTATATTGGTTGTTCACGTGATCTTCAGCGGAAATGGGAGGGGCAAGAAACAGGAGACCCGTAGAGTCATGGAGCATGAAGAGAAGCTGACAGGAGACTGATCTGGGTTTAAAAAGAGCAGTATATTTTTCCGCACAATAGGTTTGCGAAAGGACTTGCTGGTAATTATTACTATTTTAACAGAATCTGCCATTGAGTCTATAATGAACACAAGGCTGAAATTAAGTATGTATTTGGTCATCGTTTTATTGTTTTCCAGCTACATGCTCGCTTGCAATCCACCACTGTACTTTTTTCATACAGATTTTTCATACTAGTTACTTATTCTAAAGGCAAAATTCTACATTTATGACTGACGCCTTTATCCAGCATAACATTTAGTTACTGCTGGTTACATTACTTATGTCCAGCGATCCCGAAACCGCGCCGCACAGACAGGTGAAGTGACATGCTCATGGTCACACAGTGTCACTATCAGGACTTGAATCGACAAAAGCAGGATTTAGAGGACAAAACCCTAACCACAATGTCCCAATGTTTGGACATCTACAACATGTATATTATATGGCATAATATAAACTTGTCCAGGGCAGATTTGTTTGTTAAAGTTGAGTTTAATATTTTCAACCCGTTCAAGTCCTAAATCTGGAATATTTATTCTTTGAAATAATGTATCAGTTTGCCGATTAATGTACACATTGTAGACATTCTTTTCAAATGTTTATTATGGGACCTACATGATTTCCGTGAGTTTCATAGACTTTTATAGCACCACTGTGAGTGTGGGACGTGACTGACTGGTGTGTTAATAAATGACAAGATGAAGGGGAAGCACAGCTGAACAAATAACAGCACGTGAGGCAGAACAATCAATGTTATTCGTTTTGTTACGAAACCAATGAGACAGAAGACAGACGCTGAATGCTGGAGACGTGAAAGGCCGAGTGTTCAACCCGCTGACGGATAAATTGAGAGAAAATGAGAGAATTGAGGAACATTATGGCCGCTAGGTGGCAGAGTTTAGCTTTACACTCCCGAGCTCCACATTCGATGGAATTCCTGCAATTCTTTAGGGTGGAAACTTTTTATCAAACTGAAAGTTTCTTTCAGATGAAAATCACGTCTTTCATTTGTCGCAGTATCTTTGGCTAACGGATTTATGTAGTTTCCTTACTTCTTCTTTTTTTATTTTATTTTTACCATTTGGAGATCCCACGGTGTCTTTTGCAGCCTGTTGAATATTCGGCCACTCGAGGTAAAAGACTTTCTTTTCTTTGTTGACGTTGTGGGGTGCGGACCCGTTATGAAAGGCCTTAAAGCGGATTCATACCAATGGGCCAGAGAGTCCGTGTTTTGTTTCGGCCCGTTTATCGTTCTACATTTCCATTTCGTTACTTGTCTGATACCTTTATTAGATTAGATATGGGTTATTTCTCCCATGGGCTAATTCAAAGGCAGATAACAACATTTATTATATAATAGGTTACGTTTTTTTTTTGTTTTTTTTTACCCCCTTTTGGAACATAGGCAGGTAAAACGATTCGCCCAAGGTCCCGTTTGTCAGTAGATGCATTTGCACCCACAGCCTCAGGGTTTTTAATCCTATGCCATCGCACCTCTGCCAAGCTGCCAGTCTGCTCCCCTGTTTGGGGCTCCACATTTATGTCCTGTAAAGTGTTATACTGTGCTGTACATGTCGACATAGCCATGTGTCCCTTTTTTATTCAGGTGAGACTCATCAAACTTGGCACACTGACAAGTACTCCACCCTGCACCGAATGAACTGTGGTGGTCACATGAATCAGAGGTGAGTAAATCCCACCATGTCACCTTTTATGTATATGAAATGCATGGCTATTAAAATAAAAAAAAAATGGCATTACTTAAGCAAAAGGTATTTTTACAGATGAAAACAAGACAGATGTTTCTTTGTAGTTCATCTGAGTCCATCAGGTCCTAATGTGCCTCACATATAATACTAGAAGTCAAGTCAGATTCTGGGCACTGGTGTTAACAACCTGGATATCCTTGATATTTCATGGTTTCTTCACACATTGACAGAAAATAAAGCCTATTCTACCTTTTAAAGAAAATAAACAAATAAAAAGCCCAATTAAGAGCCCATTGACATTACAGTATACAGTGGGTACGGAATGTATTCAGACCCCCTTCAATTTTTCACTCTTTGCTATATTGCAACCATTTGCTAAAGTCATTTAAATTAATTTTTCCCCCATTAATGTACACACAGCACCCCATATTGACAGACAAAAAAAAGAATTTTTGAAATTTTTGCAGATTTATTAAAAAAGAAAAACTGAAATATCACATGGTCCTAAGTATTCAGACCCTTTGCTCAGTATTTAGTAGAAGCACCCTTTTGAGCTCATACAGCCAGGAGTCTTCTTGGGAAAGATGCAACAAGTTTTTCACACCTGGATTTGGGGATCCCCTGCCATTCCTCCTTGCAGATCCATTACAGTTCTGTCAAGTTGGATGGTAAACGTTGGTGGACAGCCATTTTTAGGTCTCTCCAGAGATGCTCAATTGGGTTTACGTCAGGGCTCTGGCTGGGCCATTCAAGAACAGTCACAGAGTTGTTGTGAAGCCACTCCTTTGTTATTTTAGCTGTGTGCTTAGGGTCATTGTCTTGTTGGAAGGTAAACCTTCGGCCCAGTCTGAGATCCTTAGCACTCTGGAGAAGGTTTTGTCAGGATATCCCTGTACTTGGCCGCATTCATCTTTCCCTCGATTGCAACCAGTTGTCCTGTCCCTGCAGCTGAAAAACACCCCCACAGCATGATGCTGCCACTGCCATGCTTCACTGTGGGGACTGTATTGGACAAGTGATGAGAAGTGAAGGTTCAAGGTGAATCAGGGAGCATGCTGGGAGAGAGAAGTGCTGGCTAGGAAGATCACGGATTCTCGGCAGTGTTTGAAGCAGATGGCAGCTCTTTAGCGAACATTCTAAACAATTAAGACACATTTACGCCAAATTTATTTACTGACAACGCAATTAATCCGGTAAGTATAACTCACTCAACCTGGAGGTAAGTGAAGAAAATTTGGAAAGTTTACAAAATTATATTGATCAAGTTTTTGAGTCTGTTGTCATGGGGCCTAAGAAAGCAGCAGCTATCACGGAAACACCTGCTACCAAGAGAAGCCGTCCTCAAGATTCCCCGAGGCGACCTCATCTCCCCAAGGATATATTAGAATTATTAGATTCTATAGATAAAAGGCTTTTGGGATTTGAGGGACGACTCCACCTGCTCGAAATTCTACACCAGGAGTTCCAGAACCTCCGACAATCTCTGGAATTCAGCCAGGATCAGGTGGAGCGGCTTGCTGCTGAAAACGCGTCTCTGCGGGAGACTGTGTCTTCCCTGACAGAAGGATTGACACGGATCTCCCAAGACAACAAGACCCTGAAGGAGACGGTTTTGGATCTTCAGGCCCGCAGCATGAGAGACAATCTGGTGTTCGCAGGCCTGCCGGAGCAGACGGGAGGACAACTGGAGGATTGCGAACAAACAATCAAGTATTTTCTCCAGACCCACATGAAGATACCCGAAGAAACGGTAAAAACATCACCTTTCACCGGGTACATCGCCTTGGAGCCAAGAGAGCAGACAGCAGAAGACCTTGTCCCATCGTGGCTAAATTTGAGCATTTTAAACAGAAGGATTTTGTTAAGAGCCACGGGAAAGAGCTCAAAGGGAAAAATTTTAGCGTGAATGATCAATTTCCTAAAGAAATTTTGGATCGCCAGAGTTCTGTTCCCAATACGTAAAAAATTCATCCAAGAAGGGAGCCGCTGTCATTTCTGTGGACAAGCTCTCGTCAACAACAGGCTGTACAAGGAGCGAAGAGTGACAGACTGGCTTTATTAGCCCAACATCAGGTCACAAGTTTATTTTTCTTATCGGGATTCACTGGGTATGAGCATGTCAGAATAAAAAGCTGCTATAGCCGTGTTTAGATGATGGGATCACCTGTTCTCTCGCCACCCCACACCTCTAACACCTTTTCTTTTTACTTTTTTTCTTTTCTTAACCTTTATCACTCTTTCCTTTCTTTCTTTAACCTGCTTCTGGAACTTTACATCCATGACACAATCACACAACTTTCCTACACTCGTCAGCACACACACACAACGCATACAAACACTAGATTATAATTATTACATTTTATCATACAACCACAAACACTTTTGGTTCTGTCTGATTATTATTATTATTATTATTATTGTCTGATTATTATCAGCTTTAGTATTATTATCAGAATTATTATTATTATTATCAGCATTAGTATTATTATCAGCATTATTATTATTATTTATTTTCAGCATTAATATTATTATTATCATCAGCATTAATAATATTATTATTGTTATTAGCATTATTATGCATATATTTTTATTTACTTATTTATTGCTTTATTTTTATATATATATATATATATATTTTATTTATTTTTCTTTCTTTTTTCTTCAGATTAAATTATACATTTATTTACTTAACTAACTCACATGAAGGCACCATACATTAGCTAATCACACACACAACTATGGGTACACTAAGGTTTGTCAGTTGGAATGTTCATGGAACTGGCTCTAGAGAGAAGAGATTAAAGATTTTTGATCAGCTTAAAAGAATGCAGGCAGATGTTGTCTTATTACAAGAGACTCATAGGTCTGCCACAGTTGCAGATGAACTTAAAACATCTGAGTTTCCCAGACTGTTCTCTGCCTCCTATAACTCTAGACAAAGAGGTGTAGCTATTTTAATACACAAAAATACAAATTTCAAAGTATTGGACACAGTCTCAGATCCAGATGGTAGATTTATAATACTAAAACTATCTATACAAAATCAAAGCTTATGTATTGTTAGCATATACTGTCCAAACATAGATGACCCGCATTCTTTCATAATTTTTCTCTGTACTCTCGAACACTTGGACTGTCCACTTATACTTGCGGTATATTTTAATTTTTGGATGGATCATTCTTCAGACAGGCTCAGTACAGCTGGGACTCAGCGCAGTTGGCATTCCACTAATATAGTCAAACAGTATATGAGTGATTATGGGCTTTGTGATGCATGGCGATCTTTTATCCCAGCCGTAGAGTATACTTTTTTTTCACACGTTCATCACTCTCACTCACGTTTGGACTATTTTCTAGTCAGCAGCTCATTATTGGCGGACATTTCAGACACAGAGATACACCCTATAGTTGTCAGCGATCATGCTCCAGTTTCCTTAACTCATTTAAATAAGAAAACAATCCCATCAGGTAAAACTCGGAGGTTTAATACGTCACTGCTTAAAGATGAAGGTTTTGTGGAATATTATAAAAAAGAGTGGGCTTTATATTTAGAACACAATGACATTCCTGGAACATCAGCATCTGTTCTTTGGGAGGCAGGGAAAGCAGTGATGAGAGGTAAAATAATTTCCTTCTCATCACATAAGAAAAAAATAGAAAACAAACGTATTCAGGAATTAGAAGAAATCTTTAAGTCTCTAGAGGCATCCCCAGAAGAAGAATTACAAAACAAATTGCGTAAAAGTAAACTAGAACTTAAAGGAATTATTGACAAAAAAACACAATTTTAGCACAAAGACTACGAATAGAAAACTTTGAACACGGTAATAAATCAGGCAAGTTTTTAGCCAACCAGTTAAAAATAAACAAAGAGAAACTGCCATATCTGCTGTTAAAGACTCAACTGGGAATATAGTATATGACCCTGAAAGAATAAACAACACTTTCAGAGATTTTTACAAAACCTTGTACTCACCACAGATTAACCCATCAGATAATGAGATCAATTAATAAATCGTTCTTTAAGCAATTAGATTCAACAATAACCTCATTTATTTGGAATTCTAAACATCCACGCATCAAAAGAGCGACCCTACAAAGACAAAAGGCAGAAGGCGGCATGGCTCTACCTAACTTCCAGTTTTATTACTGGGCGGCAAATATACAGTCGATAAGAACCTGGACACAAATAGAAGAACATACACAGGCATGGACCGCAATAGAAGTAAAATCCTGCAGTACTTCTTTGTATTCCTTGCTTTGTGCACCAATGAACACACGTTATCGGCAATACACTAATAACCCAATTGTGCTCCACTCACTTAGAATCTGGAACCAATGTAGAAAGCATTTTAAGACGGAGAAGCTTCTTTCTGTGGCACCCCTGCAAAAGAACCACCTCTTTCAACCCTCACAAACATGTGCAGTTTTTAATATCTGGAAAAAATTTGGAATTAACTTGCTTAGAGATCTTTATATAGACAACGTCTTTGCATCCTATGAACAATTACATTCCAAATTTAACATTCAACTACACATTTCTTTCACTATCTTCAAATCAGGAACTTTGTTAAACAGAACCTTCCAGATTTTCCTCATCTTGCACCCTCATCCACGCTGGAAAAATTATTGCTCAATTTTAAGGAGTTAGACTCCATCTCTACAATATATAAAATCCTTTTACAATCCCTTCCTTTCAAAGATCCAAGAGGACACTGGGAAAATGATCTCTCAATTAATATATCAGAAAAGGAGTGGAAAGTAGCAATGCAGAGAATTCACTCGAGCTCCATATGTGCAAAGCATACAATTATACAACTCAAAATTATATATCGAGCACATCTGTCTCGACTAAAACTCTCAAAATGTTTCCAGGACATGATCCAACCTGTGAACGCTGCAAATTAGCTCCAGCCTCACTAGGTCACATGTTCTGGGCCTGCTCCAAATTAACATTATTCTGGACAAAAATTTTTAATTACCTCTCAGACAGTCTTGGACTCACAATCCCTCCTAACCCATTAACAGCTGTGTTTGGGGTTCTTCCAGAGGGTCTTAAAGTGGAGAAAGACAAACAAATTGTGATTGCATTCACTACACTTTTGGCACGCAGACTTATTCTGATAAACTGGAAGAACCCAAACTCTCCTCTTTAAGTCAGTGGGAAACTGTTGTGTTATATTATTTAAAATTGGAAAAAATCAAATACTCAGTTAGAGGATCTGTGCAGACTTTTTTCAAAACATGGCAGGATCTAATCAGTAATATTTTGAAAGGATTTTATAAAGCACAGAGAATTTGTTGATTTAGGTATTTTTAAAAGCCTTAAATTTCACACTGTTTGGCTTGCTCTCTCTCTCAAGGGTGGGGATCGATCTGTTCTTAGTATAATTCTTTTTTTTTTTTGTAAAAACGTGATTGCTATGTATTGATTGTAATAAAAAAAAAAAAAAAAAAAAGATAATGAGATCAATGAGTTTCTAGACAGGATAATACTTCCTAAATTATCAGATAGCCAAGCTACAGTCCTGGACTCGCCATTAACATCAGATGAGCTTCAGGAAGCTCTTAACTCCATGCCTAATAGGAAGGCTCCAGGTCCAGATGGGTTTCCAGCAGAGTTCTACAAAGAATTCTGGATCATTCTGGCCAACATTCTTCAGAATGATGTGTGAAATAGAAGAAAATGGTAGACTACAGCCAAACATGAATTCAGCCAACATTAGTCTCCTGTTAAAACCAGGCAAAGATCCTATATTTCCTACCAGCTATCGCCCAATTTCTCTTATTAATGTTGACCTGAAAATAATTTGTAAAGCCCTTGCAAAAAGATTAGAGAGGTAACCCCTTTCATAATACATCCAGACCAAACTGGTTTCATTAAGGGGAGACATTCATCCACAAATTCACGTAGATTACTCAACTTAATAGACTTTTCTTATAGCAGAAACATGGAAACCAGTATATTATCTCTCGATGCAGAAAAGGCTTTTGATAGAGTTAACTGGAAGTTCTTATTTGCAACTTTACATAAATTTGGTTTTGGAAACTTCTTCATAAACTGGTTAAAAATTTTATACAGTTCACCAACAGCATGCGTCAGGACAAATGACCAAACATCAGATAGCTTCTGTCTTCAGAGGGGGACCAGGCAGGGATGCCCTCTCTCCCCGCTATTTGCTATCTTTATTGAACCACTAGCAGCAGCAATCAGGCAAACTACAGTTATTAAAGGCATAAAGTGTAAGAACATAGAACATAAAATCAGTCTTTATGCAGATGACGTGTTACTTTATCTTCAGAATTCTCAATCCTCTCTCTCCCAGGCAATTGAACTAATAAACTCCTTTTCAAGAGTTTCAGATTATTCAATAAACTGGTTAAAATCCACAGTTCTTCCAATTAATTTCTCTTTTGTCAATTCCCTTAATACACAATTGGAATCAGGGAATATTACATACCTGGGCATTCATGTGTCTCCCAGGCTGGCAGATCTAACTAAACTAAACTACATCCCACTATTAAAGAAAGTGGAAGATGATCTTGCTAGATGGAAATCCTTACCGATATCACTTATGGGAAGGGTTGCCACAATTAAAATGATGGTTTTACCAAGAATCAATTACTTATTTTCTATGATCCCAAACAAGCCATCATCTGATTGGTTTAGATCCCTGGACTCCTCCATCACTAAATTCCTTTGGAAGGATAAACCTCCACGAATTAGCTTAAAAACACTACAGAAGACCAAAGATAGAGGAGGGTTGGATCTACCCAACTTCTATCATTATTTCTTAACCAACAGGCTCCAATATATACCAAGATGGTTGCAACATAACCCGCTGGATGAGTCCTGGTTAGATGTAGAACAGACACTTTGCAATACTATAGAGCTTTCGGACCTACCGTTTATTAGCTCAAAAATAAGAAAGCATGAAAGCTTTAAAAGTATTAATATCAGTACCTCACTGACAGCATGGTGGGAATATCTAAAAATGACGGAGTCTTCACTAATTCCATGCAGACGCACACCCATCTGGAATAATCCTGACATATTGCAAAACAATAAAATGATGAACCTCCCATACTGGAAAAGTAAAGGAATTCTATACATGGAACACATAGTTGAAGGATTGGATTTCATTCCATTTAACAGAATAGTCTCCCAATTTGGGATAGACAAGAATAGATTTTAGAATATCTCCAAATTAAATCAGTAGTTAAAGAAAAATTTAAGCTTAAAGTAGAATTACAAACACCATCAAGGGTATTAGACTTCTGTAATCTCAAACACCCCAAATTACTGTCTAAAGTATATAAAACATTGACCAAAATAGATGATACAATAGCAATTCCTATAGGCAAATGGGAGGAGGATCTATTAGTTAGCTTTGATCAGACTTTCTGGTCCCAAACCTGTTTAAAAACTTTTAAAACGATCAGAAACCCCAATTTACAACTAATTCAATACAAAATTCTACACAGAGTACACTATACAGGTCATCGGATGTTCAGGATGGGATTTGTGCCATCTGACACCTGCACACACTGCACAGACAACATTCCTGACAGTTATATCCACGCACTGTGGTCATGTCCACCTGTTCAGGGATTCTGGTATAGAGTATGTGAAGACCTGTCAAAGTGTCTGAAATGTGATATCCCAACTTCCCCCTCATTTTGCTTGCTGGGGAACCTAGAGGATGTCCCGATTGAAACAAATTTGGTTCACGTGGTTCTCACTGCCATATGCATCGCTAAGAAAACTATCCTCATAAACTGGAAAAAAGATAATCTTTGCATTAACCAGTATAGAAATCTTTTATTGGATCATATTACACTTGAGACAGCCTCTGCCTCCACTTCAAATCAATCTCTCTGGGCTCCTTTGATCGGTTCCATCACATAGCGATGATGGAGGGTCATTGATATGGTCCTGCGGGATGCTGTGGTTGATGTGGTGGAGAGTCTGAGCTTGGAGTATCTGGAGGATCCCTGGGGTGGGTTCACTAGGGGGGTCTTGGGCTGGGGGCTGCTGCCCGACTCTTGTGGTGCTTGGGTTACCTCCGGGGGTGTGCTTCTGGTGGTTGTGTGTGGGCCTTAGGGGGTCTTGGCGGTGGCTGCGGTCGCTGCCTAGTGGCTGCAATGCCCCTGGGTTGGTCTGGGTGTGGGCCTGGTGGCTTAGGGTTGGGGCCGTCCCGGATGGGGATATGGGTGGGGCCTTGGGGATTGGGTCCTGGCATATGCGCTGCGGGAAGAGGGCGGAACGTGCGGCAGTTCCACCATGGGGAGGGATGTCCGGGAGGGAGGATCCAGCTTTATCCTGGGTGTCTTATGTCTTACTTAATCTGAATGTTGAGTAAATGTGGGGATGGGAGTAAATATTCTGCTGGGGTGGTGTGGGTTGGTGGCCTCAGACTCCGTGGGGCTCTGTGATGCTGCTGCTTCGGGCCATGGCTAGATAGGCTGGGGCCTCCGTGCCGGGTGGATTTTGGGAGCGGAGGTGCCTATTGGGGCCAGTAGGGGAGCTGGCTCCCTGGAGGGCTCAGGCCCCTCAGCCGTTCCTCCCCATCCTCAGACATTTCCCTCCTCCTGCTCCTTCACATCATCACACAAACATGCACATAGGGCCTTGGGGTGTGGGTAAGTCAGGGGGTGCGGGTATGGATCCCGTTTCCGCAGTCCTGTGGCAGCCTACACCCCAATTTTATTTGCACATTAAACACTTCCACAAAAACATTCCACACAAATGCACACTTAGGGCCTTGGGAGTGGGCACACTCAACGGCATCCGGTGGGGAAATTTCAGCCTCACTCCGAGTGCGGTGTCCACTTCCAATTTTAAACTGCACCTAGTCACGGAGAGTTTTGGGGGAGGTGGGGCTGTGTGTTGGCATCAGCTGGTGTAGGCCACATGGTGCGGCACTGCCCGCCCCCAACCACAAAATGCACCTTATCAGCACACACCAACACTACATTAGAGCAGGCGGAGGGAGACTAGAGGTCTTATTACACCTCTGTTCTCAGTTAGCTGCCGGGGCTGGAGGCTAGGAGTGGGAGCTGGCCGTCTGCCTGTGGTCTGGAGTGGTGGGTTGCTTTGCTCGTTGGGGGGGTGCCTGCTCACTATTACCCCTGCGGAGCGGGCTAACTCTGGCGTCCAGGAATGGCTGTACCTCAGGTACGCGCAGCACCGGGACCAGAGTTAGGTAGGGTGTGTGTGGGAGTGTGAATGGGTGTCTGGCGTACATCCTTGTAAGTCTTGGGTTGTATGTGTATGTGAGAGCATGAGGGAGGGAGTGTATGACTGTGTTTGTGTGTGACTGTATATGTCAGGTGGGGTTTTGGACTCCTCCCCTCTCCTGGGACATCTGGCAATACTACAACATCTTTGCCTACCCTCCCCTGCCTTAAGCATCTGTCTGGTCGCTCCCGGTGGCTGCCTGGTGGGATCTGGTTCCCTGGGCTCTGTTGGATCCTCGGCGGGTGGGTGCGCCCGGGTCCCGGGCTGCTGGGTTCCGGGCCCGGCCACTCGGGGAGAGCGGCTGCGGGCGGCCTGAGGGCTTGCCGTTGATATCTCCGGGACTCTGCCGGCTGCTGGTTGTGACCCCGGGTGATCCTCTGCGCCTCGGGTGGGGGTTGGGGCTTCTCTGGTGACGGCCTCCCTGGGGTCTCCGCTCTGGGGTGACCTCTGGATCTCTGGGCTTGGAACTCCCTCCATCTTCCGCGTTTTGGGGGCAGGTCTGTGGCCCTTCACACTCACTATTGGATGCTCCTATAGAGAAACCTTACACATACAAGCGTGCGTACGCACACAGGTGCTCACATGGTGATTTCATAAGTATGACTTGGATATCTTCAGCACATGATCTAAGGTTGTGGTGGCCCTAAATGTCTCAGTAATAATTACTGTGTGATTGTCAGCAAACATTTTTACTTTTATATATCTTCATGTAGCTGATGCAGCAATGTTTTTGTCTTGTGGTTTGTTTTTCCCCTCTCTTTCTGCAGGTCTAGAAGCGGATTCTGGTTCATTTATTGTTTATTCTATCTGAAACCCCCTCCCCTTTACCTCCATCTCTTCCTTCTCTCTCTTCTTTTCTTTCACTTTTGTCTCCGTGTCCGGTTCGAATCTTAAAACATCTAAAAATATTTTTAATACAGTTTTGGTATCAGGCGTGGCGTCAGCAGAAGCTGTAACGCTCCACCTGAGAGAAAAACTGTAAGGCTAGTCGCCAGCATTCAGACATCAATTCTGATTGCTTCACAGCCAACAGGACAGTTAAAAAAGCACAAGTGATGAGCAGTGCCTGGTTGTCTCCATACATAGCGCTTAGAATTAAGGCCAAAATGTTCTATGTGTGGAGACAACTGCTCAACTACTGTCCAATACAGTCAGGGTGCTTCTACTAAATACTGAGCAAAGGGTCTGAATACTTAGGACCATGTGGTATTTCAGTTTTTCTTTTTTAATAAATCTGCAACAATTTCAAAAATTATTTTTTTTGCCTGTCAATATTGGGTGCTGTGTGTACATTAATGAGGGAAAAAATTAATTTAAATGATTTTAGCAAATGTCTGCAATATAACAAAGAGTGAAAAATTGAAGGGGTCTGAATACTTTTAGTACCCACTGTATGCTCCAGTGGAACTGGCCATAAAGACCTCTTTTTCACACTTAACCCCCTGTAAGTGGACCCTTGACCACACTTTACATGGCCCCTCTTCACGCTTATTCATCGACTACTACACTCTGAGCAGCTGGGCATTTATTCTACCAGTGGCATTTCTGTGATTCATTTTTTATTCAAGTTTATAATACCTTTATACTAGAAAAGTGCTTTACATCAGTGGTTTGTATAGATATCTATACTATATCTATACATTGCCCCCCACAATGACAAAGACCTGTTTTTCCTTGGTTTCCCCCCTCTGCTCCACAGTTTAAAATTCAAAATAAAGCAATTCTGACATTGTGATTAAAGTGCTCACTGCAGACTTTCAATTAAGAGATTTGCAAACATTTCCATGACAACACTTTCTCTCCACGGTTCCCCCAATTCATTGCAACATAATATATGGGACAATTGGCGTCCCAGGTGTTTGATTCCTCAGGTGGGTTTCATGGCTTCCTAAGATACCTCAGCTCTATTCTACCCTTTGTAGTCTGTAGCTGGAATTGTTCAACATGAGGACAAGAGCTGTGTCAATGAAAGTCAAAGAAGCCATCATGAGGCTGATGAGCAAGAATCAAACCATTGGAGACATCAGTGAAATCTTAGGATGACCTCAATCAACTGTCTGGGATATCATGAAGAAGAAGGAACAAACTGGTGGGTTCAGGAATCGCAAAGGAACTGGTAAGCCAAGGAAGACTTCCACTGCTGCTGACAAAAGAATCCTCACCATGGTAGAGAAAAGCCCCGAAGGCTTGTGCAACAGATCAGAAACAGTGTTCAGGTGGAGATGTGTGTGTGTGTGTGTGTGTGTGTTGCCAGAGACGACTATCAGCAGAAGACTACATTAACAGATACACAGAGGACACACTGCAAGATGCAAACGACTAGATAGCCACTAAAACAGGACGGTCAGATTACAAATTTGTGAAAAAGGACTTAAGAGCCTGCAGAATTCTTGGGAAAAAGTCTTGTGGACAGATGAGACAAAGATGAACCTCATCAGAGTGATGGCAAAAGTGTGGAGACAAGGAACTGCCCTGGATCCAAAGCAGACCACCTCATTTGTTAAACAAGGTGCTGGGGGTATTATGACCTGGGCATGTATGGCTGTCACAGGTCCTGACTGGCATACTTGTCTTCATGGATGATGGAACTGCTGACGGCAGTGGTACAATGAATTCTGCAGTGAATACAAACAGCTGATCTGCTGAAGTTCCAGTAAATGCCTTAAAACCTCAATGAATAACGCTTCATACTACACTAAGATAATGATTCCAACATACTGCTGAGGCAATACAGGGGTTTATCAAAGTTCAAAAGTGGAATATTTATGAATGGCCAAGACAGTCACCAAATTTAAATCTGACTGAGCAGGACTTCCTTTTGCTGAAGGGAAAACTTAAGGGGACAAACCGCCAAAACAACTAGCAGCCAAAGATGGCTGCATGAGGCTTGCAGAGCATCACCAGAGGAGAGCCTCAGTGACTGGTGATGTCTATGAATCTCAAGACTTCAAGCAGTCATTACATAGGAGGGATAGGCAATAAAGTCTTGAATATGACAACGGCTTTAATAGACCTGCCATTGGTGTGCCCCAGATGGTGTGGTGTCTTCTCATGAGGGTCTATTTAAAAACAAAAAAAGTGTTGTCATTTCTACATGGTGAGAGCAAAATGTATGCCAATACTCTTAAATTAAGGGCTGTCATGAACATAAAATTACAAAGTTCTGACATATTCATTGTTTGAGCTTTAAAGTGTTGACTCTCCATTAGTCCAACTTATACAGCACACTTCCTTTAATATTTCCCGTTCTTTTAAACTTTGTTTGTCTATAACTGCATTTACACAAAAAGCATCTTTTGATTGAAAATGTGATCTTAGAATGGCCACTTTGGGGGAGGAGGCTCTGCTAGAAACTGTTAACACCAATTGTGTTAATCTGTACATCCATTGATTGAGCCAGCACTCTGGGAAGGGCAAGGAAACCGCAGTTTGGAACTAAGGAAAACAATAAGCTATTCACAATTATTGAGTAAAAAGAAGCAACGCTCGTCTAAGAAAATATTTACAATTAACAATAACATTGATGGGCCAGTTGACTTGAACTGCACAAATAAATTAATTTAATAAACACACTGATCAGGGAGTACACAAGTTGGGGCATTAAAATGCAAACTGTCCACTCTAAAGAAAAGAAAATATAATATTTATAATTCAATGTCTGTATATTTTCATGAGAGAACTACTTATTGTATCAGATTTAGATCAGTTTTTTTTTTTTCTATAATTTACTTGAACATTCCGGTTGATTTTGTGACTTCTCTCATCGCGCTAAGTGTCGTAGTTTACTATCAGTATCGATTTATTTGCAAATCCAAGAGAGACGGAATGGCCTGTTGGGAGGGGGGCAGGGCCATCCTCACTCACACGCCATACTCGAGGTATTCCTTACTTCCGCTAAGTTAGTGGATGAGAGACCTACTTAACGGATTTAGATTTACTACAATTTGCTTGAACATTCTGGTGGATTTTGCGACTTCTCTTATTGCGCAACATTTCATAGTTCACTTGCAGCAGCAAATAATTAATGCTAATCCTAGAGAGAAGCAACAGGCCCAGGGAAGAGGGGGCGGGGCCTCACAAGTAGGGAGCCGAGGTAAAGTAGACCCCCATCATCACTCACGTGCCAGCCTCCGAATGAGTATATCTACCTGTCACCATCTGTTGGAGGGTAACTTGCCTCTGGTTAGCTAGCAATACTTGATTGTTCAGCAGACATTATCATCTACAGATTTTTAACGAGTAACGTTTGGCATTTTTTGAGAGAGAGAGGGAGAGATCACAGTTACAAGTGTTTTAGAAGGTAGTTGCTCATTGGCAGAGATATCGCAACCACATGCTCTTCATCCCACCTCGGGGATGCTCTCCAGTCAGAGCTGAACACGATCATGGTGCTACTGGGTGTAGCCACAGCAATATGGTGAAAAAGCATAAAGAAGCAGTCAGGAGTCTCAGATCATACTTCTTTGTTCTGTTTTATTGTCATTTACCCAAAAATCTGTAAATGCTTCAATCTCTGCATAGATCAACATGACGATCAGTTAAACAATGGTGCATGCCAATTTCCTTTGCAGAACAACAGTGTAAACACATTTACTTTTGTTCAACAATAGTATTTGTTGTCCGCTATCAAGAAGTACCCGATTCGAAACCAGTATCCCCAGAACTGTTTTCAAAGGAAGCAGGCAGTTCTGTATCACCACATTCTTTGTGGATGAGATACTAATCAAAACAGTATGATTAATCAAAGACAGTGACTCTTTTGTAAATATTTATGTCCTGTAGATAGCCATCAACAACGACTTAGCAGAATTTTCCAGGAATTTTGCCTTTAGTTTAAAACAATGGTTTAGAGCCCATTATATTAAGCAACACACAGAAAAGTCATTTTCTTTAAAACACTGAATTATAACCCATTGCAGATACATAGACATTACACCTCTCTATTATAATAAAAATCGTGTAAAGATGTTTTAAGGTGTTGTCCACATCAGTCTTGAGTCTTTGTGTATCCAAAATAAATTAATCTTTTCAGAAAATGTGTTCAAATTTATAGAAACAAACAACCGAGCAGAAACCTTTGATTAAAATACTTTTGAGTGGGCACAGCTATCAAAATAATTGATCGATAGTTTTTTTGCAAAATGAACAAAAATGAGACACATCATTACAAAATTTTCTTAGTCATCAATTACAAAGATGATGAGAGTAAAGGATTTTTAATATGAATTTATTGGGAGAAGAATCTACAAACTACTCAAGTTTGATTTGGGGTATAAAACGCTCCATTTAAGAATCTCTTGAAATGGTATGATCCAAAATTATTATTTTATTCTGATAAAGTAATTATTACATTTCTGGTCCACAATATTAACATCACTGATTTAAAGTCTGGAGTTTAATTAGACAAAGTGCCATAACTGAGATGGGCTTTGAACAGCTCTCTGTGTGGCAGGAATGCTCCTTATCACCTTTACATAATCTTTAAAAAAAAAACATTTGCCCTATTAAGCTACAAAATCAACAAAAATGTAAAGATTTTATAAATTAACGTTTGTTGCCTGCCGTATGTTCTCATTATTCCAGATTATACCAGTGTGGGGAAGAAAAAATATGTGTAAATGCAATTTTCAAGAATGAAGTACTTGTTTGTGAAGTTGGAAAGTTTGATTGGGAGTTTTGCTACATTTGAAATTACAAGACAGCAAAAAGTTTAGGCCACTACTATGTTCAAATACCAAAAGTTAGTTCCAATACCAAAGAACATCTCCCAGAAAGGGAACCTTTTAATCAGTTTAATTTGAGAAACCTGATTAATTGTCTGAAATTCCAAAGGCATTAGGTCCCAATCACTGTAACGTTTTTAACAATGTATTCCTCTTAATATATTCCATCTTGTTCATCCAAATAAACATAAACAGAGAGTCAATGGAATTACTTTTATTCTCTTCTCCAACATACAGTGACAGTGCAGGGGACACAAATGTGATATGTGTTGCCCTCCAGCTGTTGTCAATTAGACCCACCTCAATAGAATTGTAAGACCTCTCTGTGGCTGAGGTAAATATGTTTTTCATTTGTGGTGTAATTTTTTTGGATCAAAGTTTTTGAACATTCTCTCCAGAGTTATTTTTTGCATATAAGCACAAAGTACCTAACACATAGTTTCAGAGTGATTCCATTAATATTGGCGGCTTATCTGAATGATGGACATATGTAATTTCACCTATCCTGCATTCACAGAGAAGCTATACACCGTTTTAAAGACTGAGACCATTTATGCAACTGAGCCCTGTGACTCATCCATCAGAAAAAAGACAAGTTCCATCCGTAACTTGTTGACTGATATTTGGGTTTTGTCACCAGTTCTATGCCCTCAATTCTGGAACTTAATGGGTAACATACAGATGAAGGTTGTGCTGCCATAAGGGAAAAGAAACGGAGATCCAGGACGGTCTGATGAATGCCCCTTCCAATAACCAATGAGGGAGGAGAGCTGCCAAGAAGACACACAACTACTTATACCATTTTATTTATATATATATATATATATATATATATATATATATATATATATATATATATATATATATATATATATATATATATATATATATATATATATATATATATATATAATTTATTAAAATGTATCTAAAGCATACAATTTAATCATTCTAATTTGATAAGATATATGCCTCCTTTCATAAGAAGCCAGATTGGGTATTAGAAATGAATTCTTCCAAACGGGGTTTAAGTCCATTTGAATATAGAAGTAGTAACTTTAATCTAAATTTAAAAGTGTAATGGGATGCCAATTATCAAATGGCTGTGGTCTTTATTTGGTTTGGGTATTAGTGATATACAGTAAGGCAATGTTTCACTCATACGGTGAGTTCCCCACATTTAATGAATTCACTAAATGTGTTATACACAGATCTGTCATAGAGTCCCCAAAAAATCTTATAAAATTCAAGGGTTGTCCATTTGGCACGGAGCCATATTGTTTAACAATGTCATCCAGCTCTTCAATAATAAATGAAAAGCTTCTGTAGAATTCACTATTGTGGTCACTGATTTTTAGAAATAACAAATTGTAAACTTTTAAAGTAGATCAGTTACCTGAGGATTGAAAGATGATGCATACAATCTCTGATAAAATTCTGAAACATAGGAAGGAGGAGAAATATCTCTCTGGGTCTGGAGGTCAGGGTATTGTTAACATAAGGAGATGTCATTTCTAAGTTTTCAAGCAAAAATATTTGCACCAAGGGAGATAAAGCGGGCATTTGCTTATAATAGTGATTGAATCCAATGACAAAATGCTTATCATACGCAATACTTATGGTTATTGTTCTAGTGCTACGAATACAGTACTCTTTGAAGAGAGATTGAGATGTCATAAAATATTTCATAAATATATATCCATCAGCAAACATTATAATTGGAGGTGATTTCAATGAGAATTTTCAGATAATATAAGAGCTTTGATTGTCCGCCCAAAACCTCAAGTTTCAGCAGCTGACTTCAGACCCACTGTCCAAAATCTTGAGCTAACTTGACATTTTGGAAATTTTGCAACCCAGAAACTAAGCAGTTTGCTTGAGAAAAAAAAATATCTCCTTTCACTCAAAATTGACCTGATTAATCTCACAGGACTTGATGTCTCTTACTAGGAGACTGAAATATTTTCAACTATGTTCAAAGAACACAAAATGATTACTATTAAATTAAATGTAGATACCAAAAGAAAAAATAAAAGAATGTGTGGTGTGATGAAAACACAGATTAAGGTTGGGGAATCCGTCCCGACGCCTACCATGGGTTTAAGGGGAAACACTTTATTTGTTCACTACAATGGTCAGGTTTTGAATAAACAATTGATGTTGAATGTGGTGGATATGCCGAGGAGCAATTTATGGGATTAGGAATGGAAATAAAATGAAGGAAGTTTGGAAGGTGACATGGATGATTTTTTTTAATGGGTGACATCATCAATTTGTTGTTGACATCATGGATTTGTTCCTTTAGCTGTTCTATAATCCTTTCGTATTGTGACAGCGTTTATTGGAGAGCTAAATAACGGCCTGTGACACCATGAAGATCTAAGGACATGATTTATAAGCGTACCATAAAGTGCTTGAAATTGGCTAATAGCCAAGGGAGGATTGTTTAAAATTATGGCGTCTAAAAAATATAATAATTGTTTGCTCAATTGTCACTTTGAGGAAAGGTAAAGGTTTTATAACAAAAATCTCAGGCACTTTAACTAACACAAGGTATTTAAAATTAACTAATAATGAAAGTAACATCATTGAAGACAAAACCCCAAATTAAATGTCCTGCAAAATCGGTTACTGTAGATATAATTTATGAGGCAAAGGTAGGGAGCTTTTGTGAGACCAAGAAGGCAGTGTTTGGATAAAGGAGAAAAAGAAGAGCAAATGTTTTTCTGTCTCATGGGGATAGAAATG
>NC_053161.1:170464503-170558938 GCF_016835505.1 Polypterus senegalus | reverse complement strand
ATTCAGTTTTCTCCCTTTATTTCCATTCAGAAAACCACTTAGTCCAATTTATGGTCTCCTCACTCAAGGAGGCATGGTGTGGGATTAGGCACAGCTTGTCAGGGCAGTTTTTCACATAAGGCAGGAAGTGACTTATAAATTCCATAAAAACACATTTGTTGCGTGAGATTGATGGCTAGAGCTGAGCTCCATTAGCAGCGGTGTTATTTTATCTTTTTTTTTTTTTTTTTTTACTATCATCTCAAGGTATCTTGTATTTATATTATACATGAGTATAAATAAGCATGAGTAGCAAACACGGGGTTCAGAAAGAAAAGGAAAAGGATAAGGATGCTAAACTTTCACTAAAGTCAAAACTGGCCTCAAGTTCATGGTATTGGCCTACCAGAGACTGACCTGGAACAGACAGGCAAAGGATTAGATCTGCCAGGACCTGACACTGCAGCATCGGCTTCAGCTGAAAGCAAAAGTGGGAGTGAAACTGTGAGCGAGGTGGCCAAGGAGAATTTGTCAATTCCAGGATAATTATTGGAACAGAGTATGGCCTCTTTTATCCTTGCTGTCAACTAGAGCTATTATCCGCTGTTTGTCAGAAGCAAAAACCCCATCTGGACTCATAAATTTGTCTACAGAGCACAGAGAAAACTGAAATGCACTGTCCGAGCTGAAGGTAATGATTGCTGCACTTGAAATACCTGGAGAAACATTTTAGTACTAAGTTAACTACAGCCTTTACAAAAATTCTAGAAATAATTAATTAAAAAATACAGGAAAATATGAGTAAGCTAGAGAGTAAAATTCGAATACTTCCTGCACAGCTTGAAGATGTTAAGCCAACGTTTATGACTCATATTAAAATAGTTGAACAATGGACATTCAATGCTGATGAAAAAGCAAAGGCTGCACAATCAGAATTCAAAGTGCTCGGTGACAAACTACAGTAGCTGTGCAGGAAGATAGATGTAGAAGGAACAACATCAGACTCAAAGGCCTCCCTGAAAAATAGGAAAGACAAAACCCGGTGAAATTTATAGCTGAACTGTTCTCTAAAATAACTGGACAGGACTTCAAATCAGACACTGAGATCTCAGCAGTCTACCGTATATAGATAGATAGATAGATAGATAGATAGATAGATAGATACTTTATTAATCCCAAGGGGAAATTCACATAATCCAGCAGCAGTATACTGATACAAAGAAACAATATTAAATTAATAATAAAGTAATTTAATAATTAAGTAATAAAAATGAAAAAAAATTAAAATAAAATTAATGTTCGCATTTACTCCCCCAGGTGGAATTGAAGAGTCTCATAGTGTGGGGGAGGAACGATCTCCTCAGTCTGTCACTGAAGCTACTCCTCTGTCTGGAGATGACACTGTTCAGTGGATTCTTCATCTTTGACAGGAGTTTGCTTAATGCCCGTCGCTCTGCCACAGATGTTAAACTGTTCAACTTTAATCCTACAATAGAGCCTGCCTTCTTAACAAGTTTGTCCAGGCGTGAGGCGTCTTTCATCTTTATGCTGCCACCCCAGCACACCACCGCGTAGAAGAGGGCACTCGCCACAACCGTCTGGTAGAACATCTGCAGCATCTTACTGCAGATATTGAAGGCTGCCAACCTTCTCAGAAAGTATAGTCGGCTCTGACCTTTCTTACATAGAGCATCAGTATTGGCAGTCCAGTCCAATTTGTCATCCAGCTGTACTCCCAGGTATTTAAAGGTCTGCACCCTCTGCACACAGTCACCTCTGATGATCACAAGGTCCATGAGGGGCCTGGGCCTCCTAAAATTCACCACCAGCTCCTTGGTCTTGCTGGTGTTAAGGTGTAAGTGGTTTGAAACGCACCATTTAACAAAGTCTTTGATTAACTTTCTGTACTCCTCCTCCTGCCCACACCTGATGCAGCCCACAATAGCAGTGTCATCAGCGAACTTTTGCACGTGGCAGGACTCTGAGTTGTATTGGAAGTCTGATGTAAATAGATTGAACAGGACCGGAGAAAGTACAGTCCCATGCGCCGATCCTGTGTGGATGCACACAATGTCAGACCTGCAGTTCCCAAGACGCACATATTGAGGTCTGTCTGTAAGATAGTCCACAATCCATGCCACAAGGTGCGAGTCTACTCCCATCTCAGTCAGCTTGTCTCTAAGGAGCAGAGGTTGGATGGTGTTGAAGGCGCTAGAGAACTCCAAAAACATAATTCTTACAGCACCACTGCCTCTGTCCAGGTGGGAGAGGGATCGATGAAGCATATAGATGATGGCATCCTCCGCTCCCAACTTCTCCTGGTATGCGAACTGCAGAGGGTCGAGGGCGTGGCGGACCTGTGGCCTCAGGTGGTGAAGCAGCAGCCGCTCCATGGTCTTCATCAGATGTGACGTCAGAGCAACAGGCCGGAAGTCATTCCGCTCACTAGGACGTGATACCTTTGGGACAGGAGTGATACAAGATGTTTTCCAAAGCCTCGGGACTCTCCCCTGTTCCAGGCTCAGGTTGAAGATGCGCTGTAGAGGACTCCCCAGTTCCAACGCACAGGCCTTCAGCAATCGTGGCGATACACCATCTGGACCCGCTGCTTTGCTGGCACAAAGTCTTTTCAGCTCTCTGCTCACCTGGGCTGCTGTAATTGTGGGTGGGGATGTCTCACCTATGCTGGTATCAGCAGAAGGATGGTTGGAGGATGCAGTACTCCGAGGTGAGAGTGGGTTACTGTGATCAAACCTATTAAAGAAGTTGTTCATTTGGTTTGCTCTCTCCACGTCTGTCTCGATGGCGGCACCCCATGGATCGAATGCCTCAAAGCCAAGTAGTGTTAATGGATGTTTCAACAAACTACAGGCTAAAGGCTTCATGTCCCATCTCAGACTAAAAGATGAGTTTCTATTTGAAAATAGCCACATTCGTATTTTCCCAGATTTCTCCCCTTCAACAGCTGCTAAATGCGCCGCTTACTACAAAATTAAACAGCACCTACACAAAGCCGAAATCAGATACAGTCTCTTGTACCCTGCCAAACTGAAAGTGGATATTGAAGGCCAGTTTTACATTTTTAGCTCTCCAAATGAAGCAGGAAAAGAGCTAAGAAGACTGATGCTGACGATCATGAGCCATACTGTGTTCTGGCAAGGCAAAGAAAATTCTGCTTGCAGCTTGCAACTTGGACCATTTGTAATGTAACATTTAACATAAATATATATTTTATTTCATTTTCAACCACCTCTCCTTTTTTCTATATATCTATCTATTTTGTAAACTTCAACTATTATATGATATTGAAATTTATTTAATTGAATATATGTACTTTTTGGCAACTACAAAGTAACAAGCTACTTACAGTGATTTTTTTTACTTCATAGCCTTTGTTTATATTGTATTGTGAATATACTGTGATATGTTATCTCATTCTCCATGGCAGCTGTTTAACATCATTCCCTAGGTTTATTGTCTGTGGACATTACTTTCAAAAGATACCTCAATTTTAAAATTTTCTGCACTGCTAATGGGATGTGTGTGGGGTCATTTTGTTCTGGACATACTCTGTCTCCTGACATGTCAGAGGACTGGGAGTTCATGAAGTGTGGTCTGCCACATTTGGTGAGGCAAACTGGGTGAGGGGGTGTTGTGGGGGGAAGAGAGCTTTGCTATTTATCTTTTCTACCGCAATAACCATTAGTGTTGACACAACAACAGGCTTCATAGCTATAACTCCTGGCAATAATATGAAATCTAGGTCAAAGGGACTACAAAATGTCAACACAAGTTCAGAAGCAAACAGTTAACTTTGTGAGGTGGAATGTCAAAGGTCTCAATTATGAATTAGAGAAAGAAAGTATTCACTCACTTAAGAGGTTTAAATGCAAAGACAGTATTTGTACAGGAGACTCACTTAATAAGGACCAGATTGACCAATTTTTCACTCCCACTATAGAGATAAAACTAGGGTTGTGGGAATCTTAATACATAGAATTATCTTATTTGGGGTGGCATGGTGGCGCAGTGGTAGCGCTGCTGCCTCGCAGTAAGGAGACCTGGGTTCGCCTCCTGCGTTCCCCTGCGTGGAGTTTGCATGTTCTCCCCGTGTCTGCGTGGGTTTCCTCCGGGCGCTCCGGTTTCCTCCCACAATCCAAAGACATGCAGGTTAGGTGGATTGGCAATTCTAAATTGGCCCTAGTGTGTGCTTGGTGTGTGGGTGTGTTTGTGTGTGTCCTGCGGTGGGTTGGCACCCTGCCTTGTGCCCTGTGTTGGCTGGGATTGGCTCCAGCAGACCCCTGTGACCCTGTGTTTGGATTCAGCGGGTTAGAAAATGGATGGATGGATGGATGGAATACTATGGCTGTTCCCTGGGCCATTATATTGTTACAAGTTAATTACAATCAGATGCATTACACTAATAAACAATATGTGATTAATTTCAGTGTATTTATAAAGCTGCGTCAGGAAAGGAAAGGATAACCACACAGGAACAGTAGCACTGCTTTGACGCAACATTGAAACTATTATGGCATCCCTTTACTGTCATAAATGCGATAATTACTGTGAAATATATTTATTGAAAAAGACAGATATATATATCATATTCATTAAACCATTTCCAAATGGAACAGAGTGCCACTGGGCATTGGTCAGAGAAAGCCCAGAGGCTGGTTCATTAATGACACAACCTGGTAAGAGTCAAATGTTATAATTTCACCTATCGATACCACAAAAATATCCAGTTTGGGAATTCAAATCAAGAGAAAGAGAAGGCAGAATAGTATGAAGGTTATTAATCTAAGAGCCATGCTCTATAGGCGTCTCTGTAGAAGTTAAGAAAATTCACATCCATTATTCCAAAATACAAAATGTACTTATTAATTTTATTTCTCTACATTTACTGTACCTTTTGAAGATGAGGATCAGCCAGTGCACACAGATATTTTGAAAGCACAGAATCTAAGAGTTAATAAAAGGTAATGTAGCACCAGTGTCAACCTGAGAACAGCTCTCATTTAGCCAACAGGAGTCACGACAGAGTCACTGGACCAGTAGATTCTGTGTAGCTCATGAAAGATCACATTCACATTCCCAGCTTAATTTTCCTAATATGTGCAATTGTTTCCTTTCTGTCTTTAATGTCAGGATATAAAACCTGAGTAATTAATAATGACATATATGGGGCTAGCAAGTGATTCATGCTAAAGACATTTTATGTAGCTATGCAGAATTAATATTTTATACTTACTCTAATTATGTAAACACTGAAGGTTTTTTTTTCTTTTTTATGTTAGTTATTACGCTACACTAAACTCCTATGTACACATGGTTGTTTTATTTCACATTGACAATAAACACATTTCTCATGATATCACACGTATAATAAAAAAAAAATCAATTTAACACATTTAACATATTAACCTATTTAACTCTTACAATTTTTACTCTGTCTGCATGGCCAAACTTTCTGGACAGTCAGTGGGTTACACTAAAATCGGTGGGCTAACAAAACACTAACAGCAAAACATTATGCTCCTTTTAAATGGTATACCATCAATTCTATTCCAATTCAAAGGTAAAACAGTCTTATTAATTTTATCAATGTATTTATGGAAGGAAAATTATGAATTCTTTAACCCATAACTTCCTGCTAAAGCCAATTCATACAAATTAAATTGCTGATGTCTGATATCTTCCACACATCATCAGGGCAGGAGTGTTGAAAATGCTGAACCTGTGGAAAAAGGACAACCTACAGTTCAATCCTCATTCTCTGTTCTCTGCGTTAGGTTCACAAAGGATAATAACAATGAAAGTTTACCAGCTCTTTTATAAAAACATTTCCAATTCATGTATATGTATATCTATCACATTTGGAGCTGGAGTCTATTCCAGCAGGCATCAAGACCAAGGTGAGGACAATACCCAGACAGGACACAAGCCTATTACTGGGCAGACACACACAATACAATTTGTTTTCGAAGCAACACCAATTCTCCTGATCTGCATGTCTTTGGACTACAGAAAGAAACCAGAGCATCCAGAGAAACACACAAGGGCTTGGGGAGATCATGCAAACTCCTCGCAGGGAGCACTCATGTTGAGAGTGTTGCTTCAAGGCAGAATTACTAAGCACTGTGCCACCATGCCATCCCTATTTGTCATTCACTCAATGCACAAACATAATGAAAAGATTTGCTGTAATGAAAATGTATCTGATTAATCTTTGGCAAAACATTTTAACATCTTAATCCTACTTACATATTTTTACTACTTTAACTGTGTTAACACCTTGTTTCCAAATATCATTTTATCTCAGATTAGTCAAGTAAACAATCTTCCTATGGATAGTTTTCAAATAATATGCATAAACACACATAAATGTAAGCATCATGAATACTCAATCTCACACACACACACACACACACACACTCCACAAGTAGCAGCATTTTGTTTGTGTCTCCTTTGTACTTTATGCACATTAAAAGCAGCATTTTCTCACAGAGCCTGACCAGAACCCTGAGAAAAGATACTGCACATATAAATATATTCTTTTTGTTTAAAGAAATGAGGAGGCATTTTATATTTTGCTAATATACATATTCAATCAATTGTAAACATTTGACCCACATTACTTCAGAGCTTTTTTAATTTGCCTATAGATGTTTCTTATTCTATCAGCACAATAAACTTATTAGTTTTCAGTAATTGCTTTAACAATTTTAATATCACCATACTTAAATACTTACCATACTTACCTCTTCTACGCGGTGGTGTGCTGGTGTGGCAGCATAAAGATGAAAGACGCCTCACGCCTGGACAAACTTGTTAAGAAGGCAGGCTCTATTGTAGGATTAAAGTTGGACAGTTTAACATCTGTGGCAGAGTGACGGGCATTAAGCAAACTCCTGTCAATCATGAAGAATCCACTGCATTCACTGAACAGTGTCATCTCCAGACAGAGGAGTAGCTTCAGTGACAGACTTTTGTCATTGTCCTGCTCAACTGACAGACTGAGGAGATCGTTCCTCCCCCACACTATGCGACTCTTCAATTCCACCCGGGGGAGTAAATGCGAACATTAATTTTATTTAAATTTTTTTCATTTTTATTACTATTTAATTTAATATTGTTTCTTTGTATCAGTATACTGCTGCTGGATTATGTGAATTTCCCCTTGGGATTAATAAAGTATCTATCTATCTATCTATCTAAAATGAGTGTACAATTATACTTCAAACCAGGAGATCTACTGATCTTCACATGGCCCTTGAGATGCATTGATCTTTGATTGTTCCTTCAGTTGAATACTGTTATTATGTTATTTTGTAAGATGCCTTGTTTTTTGTTTAATTTGTAGTCTTCTGTAAATCATCTTTTTTTCCCCTTCGTCAACACTTAATACCCCAGAATGGCAAAGCAAAAACAGAATGACAATTACCACTGCAGCAGTCAAATAACCAGGGCTTTATGGAAGAATGTTCAGACGACACAGGAAAACCTGCTCAGTTAACACAAAAAGATACTAGAAGGACACAAAGACATAAAAAAAAATCTGTGGAGTGATGAAATGAAGGTTGAACTTTCTAGTCTCACATGAGGCTGTGAGCTTGTTATTTTTTGTTTTTTTTTAGTAGCAGGTACTGGGAAACTAGACAGAGCTGAGCGAAGGCTGAATGGAGTCAAGTTCAAGAAAATCCTTAATGGAAACCTGCTCCAGAGTAATCTAGACCTCAGAATGTTCCAGAGGTTCACCTTCCAACACAACAAAGGAAAATACAACACAGGAGTGATTTAGAAACAACTCTGTAAATGTTCTGAATTTCAGCAGCCTGAGCCCAGAGCTGAACCTAATCAAACATCTCTGGAGAGACCTAAAAACAGCTGTCCGCTGATGGACACCATCCAACCTTAAAGAGTTTGAGAGACAACCTGTAGAGAAAAATGGCAGAAAATCCCCAAATTCAGGTGTGCAAAGCTTGTCACAGCAAGCCCAGAAAGAATCCAGGCCATAATTGCTGCCAAAGTTGGTTCAAATAAATAAAGAGTAAAGCATTTGAATATTTGTTGTGGCTGGAATTCTCAGGGGTTTTCAAATTGTTCAACCAGAAATGATTTCCAGAAGTTAAGTATAATTCATTGTACCAAAAAAAAAAAAAAATCCTACACGCCACAGTCCAAAAGTTTTACTGAAAATTCAAAGCAAACAATTCACACACAAAAAAGAAGTTGATAATAAACAAACACAAAAAATTAAAAATTTTATAATGCTCCGTTTAAGCCTTAAGTGTCTAGATTATGTTTCTTAATATTTCTATATGTTATCTCCTACACTAGGACCTACATTTGACTAATGTGCATACATTCAGAAAACTACATGTATATGTCCTTAAAGTCTTTCTGTTCATGTTTCTTTACAGATGTCTAATTTTAACTTGAGGTCATTCTATTGTCACACAAGGGTAGAACTGAACATTAAAAACATTCATTAACTTGTTAGCTTATGGGAGTAAAACAGCATCTTCCATTATTTATGTGAAAGCTAAATTCTGTTTAACTCTAGAATCAACGAAGCCTACTAAAAAACTCGTAATCCCGGGCGACCTTAAATTCCTTCGCACCTCTCCATCAGCATCTTTTGTTTTGCAAATGTGTTGATTAGCACAAGCAGCAAGTGGCCTGCTATCCCAACATGGACAAACTTCTATTTTAGGTATGTGTTCAGCATTTCTTGCCTCTCATTTTGTGTCATCCTACACTTACACAGATCTTTGTAAACACAGAACACAAATGAAATGTATGTATTCCAAAAATGATATATTATTTACCCTACACAACTCCAGGCACCTCACACCAAGATAAACACACTTGAACTGGGAGAAGTTTGTGACTCACTTCAGCTCCATCTCCTGGGGGAATGGGAGAGCAGGCTGCTTGCTGCTTGTGCTAATCGACATATTTGCAAAATAAGAGATGCTGATGAAGAGGTGTGAAGGAATTTAAGGTGGCCTGGGATTACAAGTTTTTTTGTAGGCTTCAGGGATTCTAGTGTTAAACGAAACAAACATTAAACAATTAGCATTAACTTAACTGTTTCACACAGTCAATAAACAGAAGGCGAGTGACTATCAAAGATTCTGGTTCATTGCAAAAGGTGACATTAAACCCATGGCGGAGGTCATTAAGGTGGTGCTTAATGGGTTTAATGGTAGGTAGAATAGCAGGGATGATAATGAGCCTCCTTGAAATATTCCTTTTTTTTTACGATGCTCAGAATAGTGATACGTCTTTTATTATGGAGGCGTTGCAGAGCAGGGTCAGTTTTGTATAGACTTCTCTCCTCTGTGACTTCTTTTGTGGCGCTGAAGAATGCCGCTTTGTGAAAATTTTTTGCCACATTCAGAACAGCTATATGGCCTCTCTCCTGTGTGAATTCTTTTGTGGATCAGAAGATTACTCCTGTGACAGAATTGTTTGCCACATTCTGTACAACCATACGGCTTCTCTCCTGTATGAATTATTTTGTGGCTCTGAAGAGTGCTTCTTCGGGAAAACGTTTTGCCACATTCAGAACAACAATATGGCTTCTCTCCTGTGTGTATACGTTTATGGGACTGAAGCGTGCTGTTTCTTAAGAATCGTTTGCCACATTCGAAACAACAATATGGCTTCTCTCCATTGTGAATTCTTGCATGGCTCAGAAGATTACTCCTGTTAGAGAATTGCTTGCCACATTCAAAACAGCAATATGGTTTCTCTCCATTGTGAATTCTCGCATGCCTCAGAAGATCACTGATGCTATGGAATTTTTTCACACACTCAGAACAACAATATGGCTTCTCTCTTGTGTGAATTCGTTTGTGCCACTGAAGAGTGCTTGTTCGTGAGAATAGTTTGCCACACTCTAAACAGCAATATGGCTTCTCTCCAGTGTGAATTAATTTGTGGCTCCGAAGATGGCTCCTGTCAGAGAATCGTCTGCCACATTCAGAACAGCAATATGGCTTCTCTCCAGTGTGAATTTGTTTATGGCGCTGAAGATTGCTTCTTTGTGAAAACTGTTTGCCACATTCAGAACAGCAAAATGGCTTCTCTCCAGTGTGAATTCTTTTGTGAATCTGAAGATTTCTTCTTTGTGTAAACATCTTACCACATTCAGAACAGCAATAAGGTTTGTTACCTGTATGAAGTATAAGGGAAAATAAAAGCTTACTTTCAGTCTATGCCCAATTACCGACATTAAGTCATAACATTAAATACATGCTGGTTAAATTTATAAACAAGACTTGATAAGCAATCTTAAAACCTTAGTCGGACGTGGATAGATACTCAACTTCATTATTTTGTATTCTGCATTATAACTGCTCACCAAATGAGCACAAACACTGGAGAAATGATGTAGAAAGAATAAACTAAATTAATCATGGACAAGATTGTTAGTCACACTTTTTTCACTATATTACAGAACTGCATCAATAAATATTTATTAATTCAAACTCGTGACATATTTATTGATCGATTAATTGATTTATGTATATAATAACTTGAAAACTGCCAAAAGTTGTCCAAAGTGCTTTACAAGGAATAAAAGCTAATATTTATACAAAAATCAAGATAGAGCTAGCTAGCTAGTAATCCACAAATGAGGAGGAGGGGATAGGTGGGTTGTAAGAAGGGTGGATTAGTTTAACTAGGAGAAGGTAAAAGTAGAAATTCAGGGCTAATACTAAAAATGGCAGAGAAATGGCTGAATCATGGCTATCAAATGAAAAATCCGTTAACAAACATTTAAATATAAACCCAGCATATGCAGGCTTAAATAGAAGATGAGTTAAATAATAAAAAAGACTTCATGACCAAAACCCTCCAAACCCCACCTTATTGTCTCAAAATGCCCTCAATACTACACTGCTTCATTGTAATCAAATGCAACTGATGAAGAGTTCTGACAAGGTACATAAGGCAATAATAAGTCTGACATTTAAGGAAACACTCAGTACAGTTACAAGTTTTTTTTTCCCTCTTTACTTTGTCTTTATTCACACCAAATACTACAGATCTACTTGAGCAATGAACATGAGTGATATATTTAAAAATAAATTAAATTAAGATAAAATAACATGAAAATGTATCAAAAAACAAACTGAGAAACATCTGCCTTTAGTAACAATCAGTTGTTGGCTAAGACGTAACGCACTGTTAATGGCACGCACTCTCCTTACAGTTCACACAGATTCACAGCCTCCTTGATTTTTGACCTGCTACTTGATTTCCAGTATTAGAAAAATGAAGTCATTTCAATCAAATGCCAAGTCTGTTACAGTCAGTCCAATAAAAGTCCCCTCTTAAATGTCTGCATGTATGGAACATAAGACAAAACTTCAGACATGCAGCACATGCAGAGCTCAACAATAACTTTTAAAAGTGGCTGCCAGGCATGACGTTTTGGGTGTTGGAACTTTAAATATGGTTTCTATATTTAACTGTGCATGTCTAGAGTAATTAAATTGCAAAACAATCATATGTCAGCTTGCTTTATTTTCTGCTTTACAGCATTGTGTTGTGATGTGTTAACATGTCAGAATTCCGGCTCTGTGCCCACCCAATCTTTGTGTCGTGTGGTTTGATCAAACCTAGCCCATGAAGACTGGGGTGGCATAATCCAGATTACTGAGCAATTCTTCAAAAACTTTTTCACTTCTAAAATCTCACTTCTTAAAATTTTAAGCACAAGATTGTTACTTTCAAATGACTTACGGCAAGTTGAAACGAAAACGAAATACAGCAGCTCACAAATGCAGCAGACGTCTCCTGTCGCTGAAGGTAAGTTAACCATAGAAGTGCAAACAAATAAAATAATAATAATAATAATGGATGGAGAAAGCAATTATGTAAACATATTTAAAACTTAATTGGACTAATATTATCTGAAGATCATTTTTGTAAAGAACGAACGTTCTCAACTTTCCCCTGAAAGCTGTTTAAACTAATGAATTACACAGGAAAGGTGCAGCTGCCCTAACTGATATAAAAACAGGATGGGTTTAGAAATGGAACTGCAGTTGACCTGTGGACAGAAGATCAGAGATGCTGGGCAGGCAATAAGGACCACGCTGACCAATAATTGCAAGATTACAGTGTCCACCTTGCTGATCTCTTAGTGGTATAACATATCTGTAGAATGGAACTAAAACCTTTAAGATAATTGTCTCCTTGCATATCCCTGTTACACAATAAATCAGATCCTTCCTACATTCTTATTTTTATAATTTATTAAATTACTGTGTTTTAACTAATATTAATTGCTAGATAGGGAATGTATTTCAGTTGCTTTTCTCCTTTCATCGCATCACATTTTTAGTGATTTTATGCTACTGTTGGTCATGTTGTATTGATAGTTATTTTTCACATGCTAATTGGGAACTACTCTATTAAGTATACTTTCAAAAATATTATGTTTAAGAAAACTGAACAGTCACAGACCCTCCACCACTAACACACATCAACTGATGCCATTTCAGCATCACTTGAATGGGAATCATCTGTGTATGAAAGGTATCGAGACATCACAAGCCTATTTAGGTGCTGTTAAAAACCACATATTTAAAGCTGTCTACTAACATGTTTAACTGCATTCTACTATCACAATTATTTTTTAATATGACACTTCATTACAAAAATATTTAATAAACAAAAATGTGATAAGTGACAAATGGATGAAAGAAATCAAACAATGGGAGATGCTCTTACTTTCATATCAGTTATTTTAGTCGCTGAACGCATCTCAATTTTACGCCACGCAGACCTTCACTAAGTTCTTGTCCACTTTGTAGGCGATTAGCATTTTGTGGTTTTTTGCAGATAGGACTCTTCTTTATTTTAAAAGGATTTCTGCGGCCTTGCAAGTGATTGGCACTTAGTATGTTTGCTGGGAGGTCTTCTTTTTTTTATTTAATTTATTACTTAATCTTCAAATACTGGCACCTTGCTTTAAAAAATTATGTCAAGTGTTTATATGTGCACTCACTAATTTCCTTAGGCACTCAAGGATACATGTTATCTGGCCCTGGTGATATATTAGATTTCAGTCTGTTTAATTTGTGCAACACTCCTCCATCTACAATTTTCAAATCACTCGGTGCCTCCTTAGGAGTCCCTGTGATGGCTGGATGGTTTCCACTTCTTCACATGTAAAACTTAAAAAAATGTAAGTTAAGAGCATTAGCTATTTCATTGTCTGTATTTCTTAATTCTCCTTTAATGTTCCTGATACACTTCACCTCCTCATTGACTATTCTTTTACTATTTAAATACTAAAAGAATTTCTTTGGGTCATCTTTCACTTCACCTGCAATATTTCCCTGTACCTGCCTTTTAGCTTCCCTAATATCTTTTCAGCCTGCTTAGTGTTACATTTTTTTTCTCAAAAAGAAAAGTTAAAACGGTTGCATTTTTTGGCTTGAAAAATGACATATTTATTAAATTTCATCTTTCTACTGTAAAGCATGTAAAACACAAAAAGTTCAAAGTCATAAGTGTAGAAATAATAATAACAATGAATAATAAAAATAATGCTAATACTGTATATACTGTCAAACTGTGTCGTTTGTGCGGTGTATCTTGAAGCACGAACTACACAATCCAACGTTACGGTTGGGACAATAGTAGAGTGATTAATAACAGTTTTAGTCTTTGCATCTGCACTCCTAAAAATTCTGAGAACTTTTGTTATATTATGGTCACTTGACCCTAGTGGTTCAAACACGTCTACACCCTCAATTCTATTCTGATTATTGCCAATTACTAAATCCAGACAGGCCTCACCCCGTGTTTGTGCTTTAACATATTGAGTTAAAAAACAGTCACTGATTACTTCTAAAAACTCTTGTCCTCCGCCATTTGCAAGGTTATCCCAATTAATATTTGGGTAGTTAAAGTCCCCCATGGCTATAATATCCCCGTGTAAGCTTTCCTTTTTAATATTACTAAAAAGGCGTGTATTGAAATTATTGTCTGCATTAGGTGGTCTATAGCACACTCCTAAAATAAGACCTCTTTCCCTAATGCTTTCCAGGTGAAGCCACATGTCCTCACTGAGATGGGCTCTTCGTCCTAGCATTAAGGCAACCTGTTGTTAATGTGTTTTTTCTTTTACTTTTACATATAAATGTTTGGTTAGAATTTACATTACTGTGCATTTTTATTTTTACACTGTTGTCTATTGCACCATGCACAGTTCTAAACATGGCCTGTCCTGAACCCCCCCTCCCCAATTCCCTAGTTTAAACAATCCTCAACTAGCCTACACATACGCACCCCCAGTACATTGGTGTCCCTTCAGTTCAGATGTAACCCATCACAGCAGAACAGGTCCCATCTGTTCCAAAAGAAGTCCCAATGCCCCATAAACCTATACCCTTCTACCCTTCACCAAGATATGATCCACACATTAAGCCTTCTAATCTTCTCAATCATAACTGTACTGGTGTGTGGCACAGGGAGGACTTTAGAGAATACTGCCTTGTCAATTCTGCTCTTCAGCTTGGCACCTGTTTAAATTTGGATCACAGAACTGATAGACTACCCTTATGTATGGCATTTGTTCCAACATGGACAATGACAACTAGATTCACTCCCCTTCTGGCCAAGAGCCTATCCACCTTTTCAGGAAGGTCTCCCACCACTGCACTCGGAATGCAGCACAACATTCAAGACTCTCTGTCTCAGAAGCAAACCTGTGCTTCAATCCCCATAATGAATGAGTCCTCAACTGTCACTACCTCTCCTTTCCAGGAACTGGTTTTGAATTGGCCCATTGAGGCACCTCATCCCTGCTTACCAACCTCAGAATCTTCAGGGACACCCTCCAGCTCTGGACGTACCTGACAACTTCCAATTCTGGCGTTGATGCCACCAGACAGTGTGCACCCTTTACCCTGTGCCTTGTGACACAACCCCACCTTGCTCTAACTGTCTGGTCTGGAATCTCCTCCCACACCACCTTAGCAGTACTTGCTATCTCTCTAAAGGACACCTGGGCCAGGGGTGCTAACTCTGTACTACAATGTAGACCTGCCATCTCCTACTCCATTTCAGCCACCCTGAGCTCAAGGTGCTGGATCAGCAGGCATCTTCTGCAGATGTAGCCCTCATAGAAGACTGGCTCTTCCAAGCAGTCATCTAAAAAGACCAACATCCAAGAAGACTTGCATTGCACTGGCCTCATTTTTAAAATTTGAGTTAGGATTACTAAAACTGTATTTTTTTTATTCTTTTAAAATTAATTGATTTAACTTAAAATGGCAAAATATAAAAATATTTAGTCCAAAGGAATGAAATTAAAGAATAATCTTTACCTAGAGTGATCGAAATAATAAATGGGCACCAAATGTGAGTTTGATGGCTACTGTCCTATTCACAGAGTTTATTAAGGGTATTAAAGTCGCTCCTCAATAACTAGAACTACTTTGGTAAAAGCAAACATAGTTTGGTGAGAAAGTAGCATATAATCAAAGGTGTTGCTCTTTTATATGTGCTGTGACGATACCAGCATGTTTGTTAGGGCTGGTGATAATGAGTCTCTATATAGAGAATCTTATGCAGAATATTATGGAGTGACTGGCAATTGGCAGCACTCGAGACTTTGTCTGGATAGGATTGCTGTGTGTGTGTATGTGTGTGTGTGTGTGTGTGTGTGTGTGTGTGTATCTGTGTGTGGCCTAATCTTCAAAGGCAAGAGTAAACAAACCCAATAAACGTTCCAGGTAAGTCTCACAAATTTCATAATGATACAGCAGCATCCAAAGAAACAAAGTTTTTAGGACCAAATGTTACATTTGAATTATCTTACATGCAGAATGAACATACAGAACTACTTTCCAGCTTCTCGTTCTCCACACACACACCACTCTGGCAGAGGGACACCAGAAAATGAGAGAGTAAAAACGACCAAGAAAACACAATGATTAATAATAATGTTAATAACAGCAGTTAGGTTTAGGCCAGTAAGCTTAACTTACACCACAGGTAAATTAATGAAAGGAATAATTAAGGAAAAGACTGAGTGACACATGGCAAGAACAGGAGTGTTACGGAACAACCAGCATGGGATAGAAGAGGGAGGTCGTGTTTTACTAACATGTTGGAATTCTATGAGGAGGCAACAAAAGGATATGATCAAAGTGGAGCTTATGATATTATTTATCTTGACTTTCAGAAAGCATTTGATCAGGTGCCACATGTGAGGATGTGCGTCAAACTAAAAAGAAGGAGTTCAGGGCGATGTTTGCAGATAGGTGCAAAATTGGCTCAAAGAGTTATGGTGCAAGGAGCCTCATCAAAATTGGCTGTCATTAAGAGTGGTGTCCAGCAGAGGTCAGCACTGGCGCTGCTGCTATTTTTAATTATATATATATATATATATATATACAGGCAGTCCCCGGGTTACATACGTGATAGGGACTGTAGGTTTGTACTTAAGTTGAATTTGTATGTAAGACAGAACAGGTACATTATTTTAATAAATGCTATTGTTGACTGACTGTAACCAACGGCTCTGCCAATGAATGATGGAGTTTCACCACTCTCTGACCTTTTTATCATTTCTACTTTATTTTCAATGGCGATGGTTTTTCTCTATCACCAGCACTTGCATCAGATTTGTGTTTCAGAGACATTCTTGAAGGGTGAAGACCAAAGGTTAAGATGAGCTCTTCTGTGCAGCACTGTACACGCTATCACAGCAGGAAGGCACCCATTATCAGCACATCTGATGAATAGGGTGGTCCAGATCTAATTATGCAATTTTCATTACGCAATAACATATTCAGTTTATTACATAGAAAATTACCCGAAACATCCCGGACCTTCGAGAAGTGTGCGTACTGACGACACGAAGAGTCGTCTTCACGCCAGACTAGAATTGTCCCTGCATAAATCAAAGTCATCCAGACGATCTTGATCTGCATAATTAGATCTGGACCACCCTGTACTGACAAAAGAGACAACTTCCTGCTATGTATGTAACAGTACAAGCAGGTTTGCTATTGAGAATGAATGGGGGCAGCGAGGGGCGGTTCACCAGCCCACCACACAGTCACCTCCACTACAGTATGCTGCCTGCAGCGTCTGCAACACCACCGACCCCATTCAACACACAGCCATCCGAGGCACACTACAATGCTACCCCCCGCTGCCCCGTTCACCCTCAATAGCCTCCGTTCAGCCACAACCGGGTTACCGCTTTCAGCATTACCAGCCGCCCACCGAGAACGAATGGGCAGCCGTGTGTGGTTGGCGGGCAGCGAAACCGCTTGCCGCTGGGAGCCACCCGAGGGACACTACACCACACGAGCAGAAAAATCGCACCCCCTTCAGCCACCGCACAGCCACTGCTTGCAGCATCCCCAGGCAGAAGATGACAGAGCGGCAGTAACTGTGGCGCATGCATCGCAGATGCAGCCTCGTTCATACGTCATAGGTCGGATGTCCGTAACCTGGGGACTACCTGTATATATCTTTATTACAATAAAAAAATCCTGGAACAAGACAAGACTTCTTAGCCTGAGATGAGACTTTTTCAGAGAGATACTTTCACATCCCATGAGAGGAGACTTTGTGCCAAGAGATTTAACCATGCCCGAGGCCGGAAATGAAAGACAAAGAGTAGATGACAAAGTAGAACGTCGTAAAGAATTCAGAAACGTTGGCGCGATACACATGCAGAGAAGGTTAGAGATAATGAAAGTAATAAAATTCAAAAGTCTCAAAAAAATTATAGTAAAGATCGCATTCGCGCAAACAAACGGAAATTATTACTCGGTGAAATAACGGAACAGCGAAAAGAGATCGAATATATTGTTCAGATTTAAACTTTAAGTCTGAGACTTGTAGATCATCTAATCTGTGTTGCCATCAGGGAAAAGTAGTATTTCTTCCCAATGAAGAGGCGTATCCACGAGAATTAAAAGATTTGTTGTTTGGTGAAAAAGAAATCCACATACGCGAGCAGCAGAGACGCAAAGTGGCTGGCATGTAGCACAGGCCGTGGGGTTTACGAGCGAAGCAAGCAGGGGGTGAAGCCCCCTAGTGTGTGTGTGTGTGTATATATATATATATATATATATACACACAGTACAGTCCTGCGGTGGGTTGGCACCCTGCCCAGGGTTGGTTCCTGCCTTGTGCCCTGTTTTGGCTGGGGTTGGCTCCAGCAGACCCCCGTGACCCTGTATTCGGATTCAGCGGGTTAGAAAATGGATGGATGGATGGACACACAGTACAGGCCAAACGTTTGGACACACCTCCTCATTCAATGTGTTTTCTTTATTTTCATGACCATTTACAGCACTCCATCACTCTCCTTCTTGGTCAAATAGCCCTTACACAGCCTGGAGGTGTGTTTGGGGTCATTGTCCTGTTGAAAAATAAATGATTGTCCAACTAACCTGACTTCTGCACAAAACAACTGCTGGTCCCAACCCCATTGATAAAAGCAAGAAATTCCACTAAATAACCCTGATAAGGCACACCTGTGAAGTGAAAACCATTTCAGGTGACTACCTGTTGAAGCTCATCGAGAAAATGCCAAGAGTGTGCAAAGCAGTAATCAGAGCAAAGGGTGGCTATTTTGAAGAAACTAGAATATAAAACATGTTTTCAGTTATTTCATCTTTTTTTGTTAAGTACATAACTCCACATGTGTTCATTCATAGTTTTGATGCCTTCAGTGAGAATCTACCAATGTAAATGGTCATGAAAATAAAGAAAACACATTGAATGAGAAGGTGTGTCCAAACTTTTGGCCTGTACTGTATATATATATATATGTATATATATATATATATATATATAAATTTGGATAGAAATATAAATAACAAGATGGTTATGATACCAAACTAGGCGGATTGGCACATAATCTGGAATCCATTAAATAATTACAGAGGGATTCAGACGGCATACAGGCTTGGGCAGATTTGTGGCAGATGAAATTTAATGTCTGTAAATAAAATAAATAAATAAAAGTATTGCACATGGGAAATACACCTTATGAGAAGGATTTAGGAGTCATAATGGACTCTAAGTTATCGACTTCCAGACCATGTTCAGAAGCCATTAAGAAGGCTAACAGAATGTCAGGTTATATAGCGCCTTGATGTGTGGAGTACAAGTCACAGGAGGTTCTGCTCAAACTTTACAGCAATCTGGTGAGACCTCATCTGGAGTACTGGATGCAATTTTGGTCTCCAGGCTACAAAAAGGACATAGCAGTGCTAGATAAGGTCCAGAGAAGAGCGACTAAGCTGATTCCAGGGCTAAAGAGAACGAGTTATGAGGAAAGATTAAAAGAGCCAACTGAGCCTTTTCAGTTTAAGCAAAAGGAGATTAAGAGGAGTCATGTTTGAAGTGTGTAAAATTATGCAGGGAATTAGTACAGTGGATCGAGACTGTTATTTTAAAGTTTGTTCATCAAGGACATGGGGACATAGCTGGAATTTTTTAAGGGGAAATTTCACACAGACAATAGGAATATTTCCCTCACACAGCGCCACAGACACATGGAATAAGTAACCAAGTAGTGTGGTATACCTTAAAACAGCCAAACCTAAAACTTAAAAATATTTTTATTTTATACTTACTTTCTTGATTCTTATTTGTAGGTGGTGGTTGATCTTGTGGTGTCCTAACTGATGAAATTTCCTCAGTCCTGTTTGGGTCAGGCTGTAGTAATTCAGACTTCACATCAAGGGAAGACTCTGGGGATGAACAGCGTCGGCTTTGAGAAGAGACCAACCCGCTCACCACTCCACCTTGACACCCATCATGAAGCTCTTCTTCCTTGACACTCTCAATACTTTTATGTTTGGAAGTCTCAATGCTGATAGACTTCTCTTCAGCCTTTTCTTTAATGCCCACTGACCACAGTTTGCTGTCCTCATTTACGCCCAGTCTCTCATTTCTGGAGTGAACAGACTCCCATTCACATTCCTCCTCCTTAACATTTACAGTCTTTGTCTCCATGGTATTCATGTCAGCCTCACAAGTTTCCTTCTTCAAATCCAACTTGATGTTACAGGAAATGGGAACATTTTGTTTCTCTATGTGGAAAGAATGATTTAATTGAATCAAAATTGCACTTTCCAGATCTAAAGACATTTCAATTTCATGTTAGAAATATCCTTTCTGTTTAAGTCAAGTCACACAACCCTTAGCATATTAACAGTAAAAAAAAACAAAAAAAAAAAAAAACTCTTTATATCAAGTGGTCTCAAACTCCAGGCCCTGAGGGCCACAGTGGCTGTAGGTTTTCCCTTTTCTTAATTAGTGACCTTTTTTTTTTTTTTTTACTGCTAATGAACTTCTTTTGAACTGATTTTAATTGACTTGTTCTTGAAGACTCAGACCCCTCAATTGTTTCTTTTTCTTTAATTAGCAGTCAAACAATAATCAGATATAAAATGACCCAAAACACAACAGCAAACTGCGTTGATCACTCAATACCTGAAAATGAAGAAAGATGAAGGTCTCAGGAATGCTGATCTGCTCAAGTCCACACAACATTTTAATGGTGCTCTTAGAAAAGAGGAAAATCAATAATTTTGGAAATGTCTGCTATTGCACAATGAGAGCAGCAACAAGCCATGGTATTAAAGAACAAGTTTAATGAACGACAAGACTCGACAGTCTAATTAAGCAACCGGTTGGAGAGAAATTAGTTGGAGTTTAAGGCCGTGACTTAGTTGGTCTTCTGTTGGCTCACTCACTACACATTTAATTTCTGTTTGGGTGCCATTTAAAGAAAGAAACGAAGAAATTCGGAGGAACAAATTTTTAAAAAAGTCAATTAAAATGAAAGGAAAAGGGAATAATTAGCAGCAAAAACTGGTCACCAATTAAGAAAAGGGTTAGAATGAAAACCTGCAGCCATTGGGGCCCACCAGGACCACAGTTTGAGACCACTGCTTTATATCAAACTATGGGGTTCCCCCCTGCTCACTTCACTCGCCAGCTACTTCACGTCTCTGTCGCTCGCTCCTCTGAAACCCCCTCTTAAACTGTGATACAATGGAAACAAATAGGTTTTTTTTTACCTCCTCTTTGCTCGGTTAGCTGCTGGATTGCTGCTGCTGCCATACTGCATGATCTGCATCTCGTGCGGCACTTCAAACATTTAAAAGTCTGTATAGCAGCTGTCCTACTCTTTGTCTTTTATTTCCGGCCCTGGGCTGTGGTTAAATCTTTTGGCACAAAGTCCTGTTTCGTGAGACGCGAGTTTTTCAAATGTTTTAGTTAATAACTTAAAAACGGGACAAGAACTTGAAAATCTAACAACATCACAATCGATAAATTCTGAAAAGAATGACACCAAACATATATATGTAGGTTTTAAAATAAGCCCGATTTAAAGTGTGACAAAAAACAGGACATTAAAAACGTCATTGTTGCACTTCCATTGCACTTTTAGGCTTAGGATTTTATATACAGTGATCCCTCGCTATATCGCACTTCGACTTACGCGGCTTCACTCCATCGCAGATTTTAAATGTAAGCATATCTAAATATATATCAGGGATTTTTCACTGGTTCGCGGATTTCTGCAGACAATGGGTCTTTTAAATTTATTGTACATGCTTCCTCAGTTTGTTTACCCAGTTGATTTCATACAAGGGACGCTATTGACGGATGGCTTAGAAGCTACCCAATCAGAGCATGTATTACGTATTAACTAAAACTCCTCAATGATATAAGATATGTTTCCCGCGCGGTGCTTGATTGTTTGCTTTTCTCTGTCTCCTTCACTCTCTCTGAGCCTGACGGAGGTGGTGTGAGCAGAGGGGCTGTTTGCCTAGAGGATACGGACGCTCCTCTAAAAAATGCTGCTTTATCACGGTGCTTCGGCATACTTAAAAGTCCAAAAGCACGTATTGATTTTTTGATTGTTTGCTTTTCTCTCGCGCTCTTTCTCTGCTCCTGACACGCATTCCTTTGAAGAGGAAGATATGTTTGCATTCTTTTAATTCTGAGAAAGAACTGTCATTTCTGTCTTGTCATGTAGCACAGTTTAAACTTTTAACTAAAGGGTGTTATTTCCTGTCTAGAGGGCTCTAATAATGTTAACAGGGTGGGAGAGTTTATAAGGGCTTAAAATATATAAAAATAACCATATGGTTTCTACTTCGCGGATTTTCATCTATCGCGGGGGGTTCTGGATAGCAACCCCCGCGATCGAGGAGGGATTACTGTATATATTGTGGGGGACGGCCAGGACACCTCTTTGGCACTGGATCCGGGGGAGCAGCCATGGTATGCACACTATGTCCCCCAGAACACTTGGTGGCAGCCCCTCTGGGTTCCATCGGGGCCACAATTATGTTACACTGGAGCTCATCCTTGTTGGGCTCTGTGGCCACTGCCAGGGGGAGCTGCAGTGCTTCCTGAGCCTGTGTGTTGGGGTTCAAGAATCGTGTTACTGGTTATGATGAGGAATGTTTGCACAAGTAGGACCTTGGGACTGTGTTAAGACACAGATGCACGTCAGGAAGGGGAAGATAAAAGGGAAAACTTCACTTTGTTCAAATGCACGGCCTGCAGCAGTAGAAGGTGACAAGCAGGTGAAATAACAGGTTTGCTAGCTTAGGCTAAAATGTGTAATTTATGAATCTGACGCTCGATTTTTGGTGATAGGGTCAAGCAGAGACCTCTGTGTGTTAAATTAATAAAACTTATAAAAATATCTACTGTCCTATGAGCCACTAATGATGTTGGACTGAACTAAGTGATTAAGAACAAAACAAAACAAAAAAAAAAAATACTTCATATATAAAAGTTTCAAAATACTTTGTTCTATTTAACTGTGAACGTCTCATCTACATAAGTAAATAGTTCACTTGAGTTGGAGCTACTATGAATTATTTCAGTGTTTAAATGTAAAAACAGATGTGTTTCTTGTATTAATTAAACTTAAAATACATCAACTGGATGTATATGACAGCTGAGGGGGAACTAAGTACAGCTATACTTTGTTATCCCAATAAAGACAGTTTAAGAAAACATCTGATAGAAAATTCTCAGACCAAAGAGACCCCCCTTAATTATCTTCAGTGGAGAAAAAGATGTTCCCAGTACATCCTTAGTCGCCAACCAATTTTCCCCAAATATAATAACAACATGCAGAACATTCCACCAAGGATTTCTGCATAAAATAAAGCATTTTAAACACAAATTAGATAGATAGATAGATAGATAGATAGATAGATAGATAGATAGATAGATAGATAGATAGATAGATAGATAGATAGATAGATAGATAGATAGATAGATAGATAGATAGATAGATAGATAGATAGATAGATAGATAGATAGCTTTATTAATCCCAAGGGGAAATTCACATAATCCAGCAGCAGTATACTGATACAAAGAAACAATATTAAATTAAATAATAATAAAAATGAAAAAAATTATAATAAAATTAATGTTAGCATTTACTCCCCCGGGTGTAATTGAAGAGTCGAATAGTGTGGTGGAGGAACGATCTCCTCAGTCTGTCAGTGGAGCAGGATGGTGACAAAAGTCTGTCACTGAAGCTACTCCTCTGTCTGGAGATGACACTGTTCAGTGGATGCAGTGGATTCTCCATGATTGACAGGAGTTTGCTTAATGCCCGTCGCTCTGCCACAGATGTTAAACTGTCCAACTTTACTCCTACAATAGAGCCTGCCTTCTTAACAAGTTTGTCCAGGCGTGAGTCGTCTTTCATCTTTATGCTGCCACCCCAGCACACCACCGCGTAGAAGAGGGCACTCGCACAACCAGTGGTAGAACATCTGCAGCATCTTACTGCAGATGTTGAAGGATGCCAACCTTCTCAGAAAGTATAGTCTGCTCTGTCCTTTCTTACATAGAGCATCAGTATTGGCAGTCCAGTCCAATTTGTCATCCAGCTGCACTCCCAGATATTTAAAGGTCTGCACCCTCTGCACACAGTCACCTCTGATGATCACAGGGTCCATGAGGGGCCTGGGCCTCCTAAAATCCACCACCAGCTCCTTGGTCTTGCTGGTGTTAAGGTGTAAGTGGTTTGAAATGCACCATTTAACAAAGTCTTTGATTAACTTTCTGTACTCCTCCTCCTGCCCACTCCTGATGCAGCCCACAATAGCAGTGTCATCAGTGAACTTTTGCACGTGGCAGGACTCCGAGTCATATTGGAAGTCTGATGTATATAGATTGAACAGGACCGGAGAAAGTACAGTCCCCTGTGGCGCCCCTGTATTGCTGCACACAATGTCAGAC
This sequence comes from Polypterus senegalus, assembly GCF_016835505.1. NCBI lineage: Eukaryota > Metazoa > Chordata > Cladistia > Polypteriformes > Polypteridae > Polypterus > Polypterus senegalus. Next base: position 170,534,661 of record NC_053161.1, on the reverse strand, counting down.
CTGCAGTTCCCAAGACGCACATATTGAGGTCTGTCTGTAAGATAGTCCACAATCCATACCACCATAATGTCTACCTAAATATGTCACACTTAACAGACTTACTACATTTCTATTTGTGTACAGTACACAAGTAAATTCAATAATTACTCTGATAAAAATTGGATAACAATTTCACTTTCTTCTAAACTGGACTGAACATGTGCTGTAATTTAAATAGTCAAGGAAATGCTTAATAATGTAATAAATGCAATAATTATGAGAAAGCAAAAACACATCATTTTTAAAGAGTTGAAAGCACAAGACGCCACACTGTGAACAGAAGAGATACGACCACAACGCGCTGTTCATCCTCTCCCTTCTCTGATGGACACGTCAACGGGTTTTCAATTTGGATAATGAATCTTAGCTACAAACTGTCAAGGTGTAAACATGATTTTTCAGACGGAGAGAATAGAAATAGGGAGAGATAGCAGTATTAGTATGGCACATAAAGGCCAGCTTAGCGTGTGAAAAGGCCTCATTACCAGAAAGTGCCATTCATAAGGTGCTTTACGGAAATTACAAAACTGGGAGTATAATACATTCACAGCGACAAATGGAACAATGTGATGATGACAGACATCGGGAGAAGTAGGAATTCTATTTCACAGAATTAAACACCCATCATCAAAGGAGTTTTACAAATCACATAATTATAGGGCATTCTGAATAATTGTTTCTCTGAGGCTAAGGATCTGCGCCAGTAATCGGAAGGTTGCCAGTTTGAATCCTGTAAACGGCAGAAAGGATTCCACTCTGTTGCAGAGTCCTTGAGCAAGGCCCTTAACCTGCAGTTGCTTCATCATGGGTATGACGTTAACCTGCGTCCCTGACAGCAGAGAAAACTCACAGGTTGAAAAAAAACCTCACACTCTTCCATTCCATCTGAACTAGTGTGGTGCTGAGATGTCACCCGTTGCACGGCTGCCCTCGGGTCCTAATCTGGGATGCTGAGGTGGCTTGTTGTGTGGTGGGTGAGGTGATGCTCTGTATCAGCGCATGCTTCCAACCTCTGAATAATTGATTGGTTGATAATTTATAAGCCAATTATTAAGTTACTTGAATGGATCCTCACATACAAGGACATGTACGGCGTCAATTTTATTGCATGGTATCTGTCAATCATTTTCAAATGGGTGGGAATATATTTGAAATACCCAATCACAATGTGTTCTTCTCCTTTAAACTTCTTTTGAAACTTTTCACTTATCATAAATGATTTAAAGTGTTAAATGATTATGTTTATTCCCTTATACTGTACTGTAACGGGGTAGGTATATTTAATGTAGCGTCTTGTATATTAAACATAATCAGAAACAGCACCCTTCACATTGTGCTGCAAATTTGTACAGAAGAATATTAAATGAGTAAAAGACAAATCGATCCGTTCATTGCCTTATCGATTTATCTAATTTGGGGTATCCAGAAGGTGACAACTGCCACATTTTAAAGGAGCTTAAAACGCACTCATCACAGTGAACTACAAAAGCTTACATTTGTACAAGAGAAGGCTATAAAAATAAAAGTCAATCCATCCATTTTCTAATCTGCCTGCCTGTCTAATAGCCCTCCACATCATAAATTAGACATTACATGATTTTGGGAACAGACGTTTATGGCAGCTGCCCCAGCATTCTCCCTTAGTTGAGTAAAACGGACATAAGAAAATTGTGCTCTTTATGATTCTGTTGAGAACGATGGTAGATTCGACGCTACCCGTGTTTTGTGCGTACTGCTCACCTAAAGTCTGAAGCGTCACGGCGTGGTCATTTTACAGATCAGGCGTCACGGCGTGGTCCATATACGGACGCTTTCTGCTGCACGATCTCCCAAAGTCAGTTTCAGTTACAGTTTGATTGAATGTCGCTGGCAGTGGGGTCATTCACGGGGGATCACTCTTCACTGTAATTTGAATCGCGCCACGCCGCTACTCGCAGCTTCATGTGGCGACCCCAGTCTCTCCCCGCCCCCGATCAAATCACTGAATCACGCCGCGCCACCCCGACGCTCGCAGTTTCACATTGAGAAGCCCTACTACCTCTACGCCCCCAAAGGCTTCAATCGAATGTCACTTTATCACGCAACTCACTATGTCATGAGGATATGAGGGGGAAAAAAAGCTGTTTCAGCCTGTTTATTTTTCTCGGTATAATTCCCAACTTCCCTTCCACTGAAGGGAGACAGCGCAGTCCGATATTTTACACCGCATTTGTAATCGCGCTCGTTTCCACCTTCCAGGTATGAAGGGTGTTAAGAGTTCGCCCCGAACCCCGATTACTTACCTCTGTCTGTCTCTTGATGATGGCATTCTTTCTAAATTTACTTGCTCCTCTGCCTCACTACATAGAAGGCTACTGTGGAGGAAAGAAGCGTGCAACAGCAAGAAACGGGGAAAAAAGTACTTCCGGTAGAGGGCGAACGAAATGCGTCAAAATAAAAGTCACAAATAACTTTATTGATCTGAGGTTAAGGATTATTGTTATCCATCCATTATCCAACCCGCTATATCCTAAGTCACGGGGGTCTGCTGGAGCCAATCTCAGCCAACACAGGGCGCAGGGCAGGAAACAAACGCTGGGCAGGGCGCCAGCCCACCGTAGGGATTATTATTATTATTATTATTATTATTATTATTATTATTATTATTATTATTATTATTATTTGCAGAATAATACGTGTGTTTGAATGCAGGGAAAACAACCTTTACTTTACAATGTTCAAATAAGTGAGGTGTTTGATGCATTTTGTCATATTTGGCAATAGCATAATGTCGCGCCGGAGCCGAGAGCCACAATGGATGGATTATCTTTTCTTTACATGTCGCTTTAAGGAGGTCGGCTTGCCTTTTGCGGCACTAGTTGGAAAATTATGCGACTGTGCAGGCGTGCCATTAATATAGGTGCCCCCGCCAATCGTAATGCTTGCTCATACGTGGGTGACTCACCCCTCACGAATATAACTTGTCAGCGTCATTACAATAATGGGTATAATTAATATATTTATTACATTAATAATATATATATAAACTTCTCCCCAGACCATCACTGACCCACCACCAAACCAGTCATGCCGAATGATGTTACAGGCAGCACAACGTTCTCCACGGCTTCTCCAGACCATTTCATGTCTATCACATGTGCTCAGGGTGAACCTGTTCTCATCTGTGAACCTGTTCTCATCAGAGGTGGACCTACCAATTCTGGTATTCTTTGGCAAATGCCAATCGTGCTCCATGGTGCCAGGAATTGAGTACAGGGCCCACTAGAGAACATCGGGCCCTCAAGCCACCTTCATGAAGTCTTTTTCTGAATGTTTGGTCAAAGACATTCACACCAGTAGCCTGCAGGAGGTCATTTTGTAGGCATCTGGCAGTGCTCATCCAGTCCCTCCTTGTCCAAAGGAGCAGATACCGGTCAGTCCTGCTGATGGGTTAAGGACCTTCTACGAGGGTTCCTGTCCAGCTTTACTACAGTAACTGCCTGTCTCCTGGAATCTCCTCCATGCCCTTGAGACTGTGCTGGGAGACACGGCAAACCTTCTGGAAATGCCATATATTGATTTGCCTGATATCCTGGAGAAGTTGGACTACCTGTGCTACCAAACTCTCTAGGGTCCAGGTATGGCCTCATGCTACCAGTAGTGACACTGACAATAGCTAAATGCAAAATTAGTGAAGAAACAGATGAGGAGGGAAAAATGCCAGTGGCCTCCACCTGTTAAACCATTCTTGTTTTGGTGGTTGTCTTATTGTTGCCCCTCTAGAGCATCTGTTGTTAATTTCATGAACACCAAAGCAGCTGAAACTGATTAACAATCCCCTCTTCTACATCACTGACCAGATTAATATCCCAGAAGTTTCATTGACTTTATGCTATACTCTGATTAAAAAGTGCCAATATATACAGTATATATATATATATATATATATATATATATATATATATATATATATATAGAGAGAGAGAGAGAGAGAGAGAGAGAGAGAGAGAGAGATGCGTGAGTCCCCCAAAACACGAGGCTGAGTCTCAGTACTTTAGCAAAACCAGCTTTATTCAGCTTCAAAGCAGGAACAGCACGGTTATTTATTGCAGTGGGATCTTCCACTCTCCTATACACATATATAGCAATCAGGCAGGTTAATGGCCAAGTTATACTGTGTCCTGCCTTTATAATGTTCCTTCCATCACCCATTGACGGCAGGCGCTTATAGGGTGAACTCGATCGGTTTGGACTTGCTTTTTCTGCGAGCCACTACAGTTTCTGGGAGCACTGCGGTTGCCCCAGCCACTGATAGTTGTGGTTCAGGATGCTCTTCAGTGTGTCTTCACATTGGGGGGAGCCTCAAAAGAGTTTAGAAACCTTATAATATATACAGTATATACAGGCAGTCCCCAGGTTACATATGAGATAGGGACTGTAGGTTTGTACTTAAGTTGAATTTGCATGTAAGTTGGAACAGGTACATTATTTTAATAAATGCTATTTTTGACTGACTGTAACCAAGTGCCCTGCCAATGAATGATGGAGTTTCACCTCTCTCTGACATTTTTATTATTTCTACTTTATTTTCAATGGTGATGGTTTTTCTATTCTATACTCTATCACCAGCACTTGCATCAGATTTGTGTTTCAGAGACATTCTTGAAGGGTGAAGACAAAAGGTTAAGATGAGCTCTTCTGCACAGCGCTGTCCACGCTATCACAGCAGGAAGGCACCCCTCGTCGGCACGTCTGATGTACTGACAAGAGACATCTTCATGCTATGTGCGTAACAATACAAGCACGCTTGCTATTGAGAATGAATGGGGGTGGCAAGGGGTGGTTCACCACCTGTCCACCACACAGTCACCTCCACTACAGTATGCTACCTGCAGCATCTGCCCACCGAGAACGAATACGGTGCGGCCAAAGGCATGTAGTGAATTGCCCACCACCACCCCCATTCAACAGGCAAACATCTGAGGCACACTACAATGCTACCCCCCGCCGCCCCATTCACCCTCAATGGCCTCTATTCAGCCACAACTGAGAACAAACGGGGCAGACGTGTGTGGTGGGCGGGCAGTGAAACTGCTTGCTGCCAGGAGCCTCCCGAGGGACACTACACTGCACGAGCAGCAAAATCGCCTTCCTTCAGCCTCCATCCAGCCACAGCGTGCAGCGTCCCCAGGCCGAAGGTGACAGAGCAGTTGAGCAAGATAAGTCCAAGTGCTAATAGAGAGGGAAAGGCAATTATGATTTGTCTGTTTGTCTTTCTCCACTTTAAGCCCATCTGGGAGTCCACCAAGCACAGCTTTTAATGGGTCAGGAGTGATTGTGACACCAAGGCTATCTGATAGAAATTCATAGTTTTTTGCCCAAAATGAGCTTAATTTGGTGCACGCCCAAAACATGTGGCCCAGTGAGGCCAGAGCTTGACTGCAACATTCACAAGTCAAATCTTGCCCTGGAAAAAGTTTGGACAATTTTAATCAAGATAAGTATTCTCGATAGAAGATTTTAAGTTGAATAATTGAATACTTTGCACAAATGGGGCTAGAGATAGCTTCTCTGTCTTAAAGTGCTTCCTACATTGGTTCCATATTCTGAGTGGATGAAGGGCAATTGGATTATTTGTGTATTGATGATAATTTGCATTTAATAGAGCACAGAACAGGGAATACAAAAGAAGTACTGCAAGATTTTAATTCAATTGTAGACCAGGCCTGTGTATGTTCATTGATTTGTGTCGATGTCTAGGTCTTTATAGCCTGCATATTTGCTGCCAAGTAATAAAATTGAAGGTGAAGTAGTGCCAAGTCCCCTTCTGCTTTAGGTCGTTGTAGAGTCTTCCTTTGAATGTGTGAATGTTTAGAATTCCAAATAAATAAGGTTATGATTGAATCTAGTTTGTTATATTTTTATGGCCTATAATTTTATCTCCAACTGTGTTGGTAAATTCTGTTGTTGCATTGCGGACTTCCTGCTTGTGGTTTTGTTGAGCTACAATCTTATTGGCCTACTCTTCGTATTCAAAATAACGATGCCATGATTTAAAAATGAGATGTTCTGGTTCTTTAGTAGTCAAGATGTTCATTTCTGATGGCAAAACCTATTTTTTCCTTTAAAGTGCCTCATTTGGTGACCTGGGAAATTCTAGATCTATTCTGGTAATTTTGCTGAGTAACTCAGATACATTCTTGATCTTCAATTTATTTGTTTATGAGAAAGATATTAAATAATCCATCTTATTAAAAAATATATTTTAAGTTTCCCAGAGTGTTTCTGCAGAGACCTCTGAGGATGCATTGGTCTCCAGAAAATAATCAATTTTCTTGGATATAAAAATCTGTACAGTGCTCATCAGCTAATTACAGGAGGTTAAGACACCAGCTAATAGATGAGTGTGAGGGGCACAGTGATTTAAGTTCCATGATCAGAGGGACATGGTCAGAGATAACAATAGTGTTGTACTTACGAAATTTCATAATGGGCAAAAAAAATATTTAGATGTTATCGCCGCTGTAACTGAATATCTATCCAGGTCTGGATTTAGAACACAATTAAAGTCTCCGGCCATTATAATTTTATGAGTGTCCAGATTAGAAATAGATGTAAATACAGTTTGTATGAAATCTCTATCATGCACGTTAGGTGCAAAAATATTTATCAGAATCACTTTAGTATGAAACAAATTGCCCATCACCATGACATAGTGCACTTCAGGATCACATATTATGCCTGACGCTATAAATGAGATAGTTCTATGTATTAAGATTCCCACACCTCTAGTTTTATTTCTATAGCGGGAGTGAAAAATTTGGTCTATCTGGTCCTTATTAAGTGAGTCTCCTGTACAAATACTGTCTTGGCATTTAAACATTTTAAGTGACTCTCTTTCCCCACAACACCCCCCAATTTGCCTCACCAAATGTGGCAGACCACACTTCATGAACTCACAGTCCTCTGACATGTCAGGAGACAGAGTATGTCCAGAACAAAATGAACCAAAGTAGCAGTGCAGAAAATGTTAAAATTGAGGTATCTTTTGAAAGTAATGTCCACATACAATAAACCTAGGAAATGATGTTAAACAGTTCCCATGGAGAATGAGATAACGTATCACAGTATATTCCCAATACAATATAAACCAAGGCTATGAAGTAAAAAAAAAAAAAAAAATCATTGTAAGTAGCTTGTTACTTTGTAGTTGCCAAAAAGTACATATATTCAATTAAATAAATTTCAATAGTATATAATAGTTGAAGTTTACAAGATAGATAGATAGATAGATAGATAGATAGATAGATAGATAGATAGATAGATAGATAGATAGATAGATAGATAGATAGATAGATAGATAGATAGATAGATTAAAAGGAAAGGTGGTTGAAAAGGGGGAAATCTAGGAAAATACGAATGTGGTTATTTTCAAATATAAACTCCTCTTTCAGTCTGAGATGGGACATGAAGCCTTTAGCCTGCAGTATGTCGATCCACATATATGGCAGACTGCTGAGATCTCAGTGTCTGATTCGAAGTTCTGTCCAGTTATTTTAGAGAACAGTTCAGCTATAAATTTCACCAGGTTTGGACTTTCACATTTTTCAGGGAGGCCTTTGATTCTGATGCTGTTCCTTCTACATATATCTTCCTGCACAGCTAGTTTGTCACCGAGCACTTTGCATTCTGATTTTGCAGCCTTTGCTTTTTGATCAGCAGTGTATGTCCATTGTTCAACTATTTCAATATGAGTCATAAACATTGGCTTAACATCCTCAAGCTGTGCATCAAGTATTCTAATTTTACTATCTAGCTTAGTCACATTTTCCTGTATTTTTTAATTAATTATTTCTAGAATTTTTGTAAAGGCTGTAATTAACTTAGTACTAAAATGTTTCTCCAGGGGCCTCATGCATAACGGCGTGCATAGATTTCACACTATAATATGGTGTACGGACAAAAGTGGAAATGTGCTTAGGCACAAAAAAATCCAGATGCATAAATTTGCGCGAATGCCGACTTCCACGTTCTTCTGCTACATAAATCCCGGTCAGCGTGAAAAGTAATGCATGTGCACGTGCCTGCTGTCCCGCCCCGTCTCCTCCCAGAATTACATGAATATGCAAATCAATATAAATAGCCCTTAAGCTCAGCGTTCTGTGAAAAGGCAATGGCAAAATCATGGGGGGATATAGAAGAATTTCAGCGAATACCAAGTGGAGGCAAGGAAAAACATACAATTTGTTGTTTTAAACAGTGGTATAAACAACAAAAGGAAGTTGATTGAGTGACATAGAGTGTCGGAGAAACTCGAAAGCTCAAGTTCACAAAGTTGCACAGTGCCCGAAATTAAAAAGAACATATCAAAGTCAGATAGTCGCCGTGAAAAGGCGAGTCGTAGCCCACCATCTGAGTGTCAAATGAAAGCTTATTACGGTATAGAGCAGCACTTCCCGATTGGAGGTGCTCGCAACTATTGCTGGGGGTGCCAGAATCCATCGTAAAAGAAAAATGAAAAACATTATTTGTACAAAATCTTAATTTATCTATCCATTCCTAAATTATTAAATGGGCAGGCTATTTCGTATCAGTGCAATATGCTGCTTGTTAAAACAGATGACTTCCGCTCTTACGCACACTTAGTGCTGCGTGGGTATTATGCACTGATCATGCATCATATCTGTTCAAGTTCTATTTAAATCTATACTAATAAAAGGCAAAGCCCTCACTGACTGATTGACTGACTCACTCACTCACTCACTGACTCACTCATCACTAATTCTCCAACTTCCTGTGTAGTTAGAAGGCTGAAATTTGGCAGGCTCATTCCTTACAGCTTATTTACAAAAGTTAGGCAGGTTTCATTTAGAAATTCTACGCGTAACGGTCATAACTGGAACCTACTTTCGTCCATATATATACGGCCATAGCCTGCAGCTCGGTCGCCGTGTGAGGTAGAGTTGCGTCCCTCATCGTCACGCCTCCCACATAATTGAGTGCCTACCCATATAAGGTAAATATTCGCGGGTGAAGGACTGTGCTTAGCATATTCATAAGTGCAGCTACTGCGGAAACCCTCTGTCGCTGAACAAGCCTTTGTACACATATCAAAAGGAAAGCAAGGTGTAAAGCTTAAGTTTAAATTACGTTCATAGACACGCTGCCGCTAAATATTCGCAGGCAAATCCACAACTTAATACCAGGAATGCCTATTATACATCTTAGATTCACGAGTACCGATTTGGGTAGTGATCACTTCAATGAATGAAACCTGTTCAAAAAACGCATTACACGATTGAGAAGGCAGCAAAACAATATGAAGTGAGTGACGCATACAAGCATATTCATAAGTGCAGCTAATGTGGAAACAAAGCACGATGTAAACCTTAAGTTTAAATTAAGTTCATAGACACTCTGCCGCCGGCGTTTGTCATGCCTACAATGAATACGATTTTCGCGAGATACAAGTTTACTGAGAGGACGCAGGGTATAAACGAGTCTTTTGATCACTTTCTAAGTTAAAATTGCTGGTGAAGGGCTGTGCTTATACAAATGAAGATGAGATGGTCAGGGATAGAATAGTGTTTGGCACAAAGTCAGCAAAAGTGCGAGAGAAACTTTTAAGTGCCTGGTCTGAGCTAAAATTAAATAAAGCAGTGGACATCGCAAGATCGCACAAGATATTCGCGAGATACAAGTTTAATGAGAAGACGCAGGGTATAAAGCCTCGATGCTAAAGACCTGGCGAAGTCATGGAGAACATGGAAGGACAAGTTCACATTATACACAGAACTTGCAATGCCGGAGGTAGAGGAAAACACTAAGGTCAGATTATTCCGTTATCTTATTGGAGGGAGCGTCAGAGAATTGTGTCAGGCGCTGACCGGTGATGTAAGACCTGATGAGTTAACCATTTATAACCATTAATTAGTTTTTTGGGGGTTGATTCAGACGGATCACTACTGAAGGCCTAGGTGTGAAATGCACGGTCTGGCACTGGTCACCAGGTGATACGTAAATTTGATGAACATTACAACCCAAAAATAAACGAAACTGTACAAATGTTCAGATTATACTTCTCCCAGTGCGTCTCTCTAAACCCTCCATGCGGTAACATTATCATAAGGCTTAACAATCTTATTGTTACACCTTCTACGTGCACCCAACCGTCCTTATTACGGAGTCTTCCTTGCTTTACCGCTGGCTGCTTCTTACCATTCACCTTCCTAGCTCTTTATTTAAACAGTTTTCCTTCTCACTTTTCCACTCCTTCACTGTCTTCTCCCTTTTCGTTCAAAATACGAGCCTCCTTGCCTTTTTACAGTCAGCTCTCCTTACGTCACACCATAGCATGTTTAGCACAAGTTAATACCGGAAATGCCTGTTAAACATCTTACATTCACAAGTAGTGATTTGCATAGTGAACACTTCGATGAATGAAACCTGTTATCTTTACAACGGTTGACAAACACGGAATGTAACTTCAAAACAACACGTCCTCCAAATACGAACCTGATTGAAAGAAATAATGATAATCAAATCCTTGATGAGAGCAACACTCATAACAGTGACAAAACAATTACATTGACAATCAGGTTATGTTATTTTTAAAATGTTTCCTTTTCTTTTTCATAACTTCTTTAACACACTACTTCTCCACTGTGAAGCGCAGGTATTTTGCTAGTTTTAAATATACACTCACCTAAAGGATTATTAGGAACACCATACTAATACGGTGTTTGACCCCCTTTCGCCTTCAGAACTGCCTTAATTCTACGTGGCGTTGATTCAACAAGGTGCTGAAAGCATTCTTTAGAAATGTTGGCCCATATTGATAGGATAGCATCTTGCAGTTGATGGAGATTTGTGGGATGCACATCCAGGGCACGAAGCTCCCGTTCCACCACATCTTAAAGATGCTCTATTGGGTTGGGATCTGGTGACTGTGGGGGCCATTTTAGTACAGTGAACTCATTGTCATGTTCAAGAAACCAATTTGAAATGATTCGAGCTTTGTGACATGGTGCATTATCCTGCTGGAAGTAGCCATTAGAGGATGGGTACATGGTGGTCATGAAGGGATGGACATGGTCAGAAACAATGCTCAGGTAGCCCGTGGCATTTAAACGTTGCCCAATTGGCACTAAGGGGCCTAAAGTGTGCGAAGAAAACATCCCCCACACCATTACACCACCACCACCAGCCTGCACAGTGGTAACAAGGCATGATGGATCCATGTTCTCATTCTGTTTACGCCAAATTCTGACTCTACCATTTGAATGTCTCAACAGAAATCGAGACTCATCAGACCAGGCAACATTTTTCCATTCTTCAACTGTCCAATTTTGGTAAGCTCGTGCAAATTGTAGCCTCTTTTTCCCATTCGTAGTGGAGATGAGTGGTACCCGGTGGTGTCTTCTGCTGTTGTAGCCCATCCGCCTCAAGGTTGTGCATGTTGTGGCTTCACAAATTCTTTGCTGCATACCTCGGTTGTAACGAGTGGTAATTTCAGTCAAAGTTGCTCTTCTATCAGCTTGAATCAGTCGGCCCATTCTCGTCTGACCTCTAGCATCAACAAGGCATTTTCACCCACAGGACTGCCGCATATTGGATGTTTTTCCCTTTTCACACCATTCTTTGTAAACCCTAGAAATGGTTGTGCGTGAAAATCCCAGTAACTGAGCAGATTGTGAAATACTCAGACCGGCCCGTCTGGCACCAACAACCATGCCACACTCAAAATTGCTTAAATCACCTTTCTTTCCCATTCTGACATTCAGTTTGGAGTTCAGGAGATTGTCTTGACCAGGACCACACCCCTAAATGCATTGAAGCAACTGCCATGTGATTGGTTGATTAGATAATTGCATTAATGAGAAATTGAACAGGTGTTCCTAAAAATCCTTTAGGTGAGTGTAAGTACGTTTTATTTAGTCGACAGAAATATCTTTGGTAGGAATGTAAGTTAAACTTCTAGTCATCATTGCATAAATTTTTCTTCACCATAGAAATTTAAAGACTAAATTCAACTTACATTCCTACCAAAGATATTTCTGTCGACTAAATAGATTCTACTTATATCCAAATAGAACTTGAAAAGATATATTTTTTCGAATCTGACCACGCATTTTAGATCGACTTGATGCGCACTACATCAAGCCCGCGTGCTATTGTGCTCTCGCCTGCCTGCCTCAATAAGTCACCGTCACTTCGCTGTTATTTTTTTACTGTTCATTTAATCATGGCTAGTCGCGAAAAAATTAAAAAATGGAAGGAGGATTACACTGAATATGGCTTTACCAAAACAATTATTGATGGAGAATAAAGTATCCATTATTCATAAAGCTTCAATTGGTGATCTGTTTTTCTGCGTTAACCTCATATTTTTTCATACTTCTTCTCAAAACAAGGGGTTGCGAAATCGACCTCGTTCGTCACAGGTGGTGCAAGGGTAAAATGAATCTGGAAGCACTGGTATAGAGAAAAGAAAAATATAGGCACACAGTGGGAAAAAAGTACGAAATGTCAACTTTAATCTCTAAATTTCCACTTTACTCACGTAGTTTATTTTGTGATTAAAGTAGAACATCATAAACTTTATCTTAAAATTGTTTAATTTACTAGTTTCTCAAATCCCATCACAACTAAAGTAGCACGTTAAATGCTTTGTTTTGTATTTGATTTTCTATGTGCTCTATGTGTGTGAATCACTAAGTGCTTCTTAAAAGGGGTTTCTCTTCCTCTGACAGGACACAGAATCTGTTACATTCATGATATTACAGCTCTCTGAATAATTAAAATACTGAGATGTATACTTGATATAATTTTCATGATGATAGGAGTTAAAGCACGTTATTAAACATGGGAACACAGTGGCGCAATGATTGTTCATGCCTTACACAGGATGCTTGCTGCGCCGTGCATGACCTTTGATGAAATGATTTATTGCATGAGTACTGTCTCTTTCAAACATACTAACACCCAAATTCCTGTCCTTGCTTTTCTTTCTCCAAATACCCAATCACCACACAATTGGCTCTGTAATAGACATTAAGCCATCTGTAAGCTTAGAATGCAGATTCTTCAAAACTTTTAAGGAACATTGAAATATCTTTATAGTACGTGTTTAATCATTCTATCCATCTATCCTTCTAGTGTCGCGCCAGCACCAGCAAGAATACGGCGCATGGCAGGAACAATCCGTGAACGGAGCACCAGCTCCTTGCTAGCACTGCGACACCTTTTTTTCACATGTTTATTTATTATCAATATAGATTATTTAAATTAAGTTAAAGTTTTATCTGTATAATATAATAAGCATATTTTACTGCATTTCATCTTAAAAATAATATTGTCATCATATGTAAATACGCGCTTTATAAAGTGGCTCAGGTTGTGCAATATTATAACTGTAGTGCAAGTTTACAGTGAGGTAATTGTACTTATAAGTACAAACAGTTCTACAAGGAGCACTTGATGGACTGATTGATTGCATTTATAGTTCTTGGGATGAAACTGTTTCTGAAGTGTGAGGTACAGGAAAGGCTCTGAAGCGTTTGTCATATGAGAGCAGCTCAATAGACAGCATGGCTGAGACAGCGTGTCCATGAAACTGTATACCGATAATTCTCTTTCCGATCAGCTGCTGCTATGATTCACACTCAGATACAGTGATATAAATACTCTGAGTGGTGCAGTGAGAGTAATATGGAAAAAGATGATCAGCTGTGGCAACCCCTAACGGGAGCAGCTGTAAGAAGAAAAAGAAGGTGCAGTGAGAGTAACAATGCTAAAGCAGCTATGGTATTTGGAATAGTTTGACCATTCTGTGGACCATTATATTGTTACAGGTTAATTACAATCAAATGCATTAAACTAATAAACAATATGTGGTTAATTTCAGTGAATTTATAAAGCTGCGTCAGGAATGTGGATCTAAAAAAGAAAGGGAAACCACACAGGAACAGTAGCACTGCTTTGACGTTGGGTGCTGCCAGTTTGCAAAACTGAGGAAAAAACGTGCGTATGCAGTGGTTTGAGCTGGCATGAGAATGTGCGTGGCTTTTTAGTTTTTACACATCGTGATGTGAGTGTGAAAACGGGCGTATGCAACATTTTTGTGTGTACGCACCATTCATACATGAGGCCCTAGTACTTTAGGGGCTTTCAAATGTTGATGTTATTTCGAACAATGAGATTGGTGAACTTGCTGGGCTGAATGGCTTATTCTTGTCACATGTTTTCTAATGTTCTAACATGTTTATTCCAAAACATGTCTGCAAAACTGAGCAGAGAACTTGCGTACGCCAGGGCATGAGCTACCGTGGAAATGTGCATGGCTTTATGCCAAGCTTTTATGCATTGCAATTTGAACATGGAAATGTTCGTATGCAACAGTTTTGTGCATACGCACCATTTATACATGAGGCCCTAAGTCTTTTATATCCTGATACTGATTCTCATTTTTCTTGTTTAGATCCTTTATTTCTTTCTTTATCACCCTTATATGCTTCTTTATATCACTCTTTATCTCATTTATGTCTTCCCTCCCCAAGTGTGGCAATCTGTGCACTATAGATGGATTTGGATGGGGTTGTTGCTCCTGACTCACAGCGGGTATTAGCTGTAGTTGACAGCAAGGATAAAAGAGGCCATACTCAGTTCTAATAATTCTCCTGGAATTGACAAATTCTCCTTGGCCACCTCGCTCACAGTTTCACTCCCACTTTTGATTTCAGCTGAAGCCGATGCTGCAGTGTCAGGTCCGGGCAGATCTAATCCTTTGCCTGTCTGTTCCAGGACAGTCTCTAGTAGGCCATACCGTGAATTTGAGGCCAGTTTTGACTTTGGTGAAAGTTTAGCATCCTTATCTTTTTCCTTTTCCATCTGACCACTGTGTTTACTGTTCATGCTTATTTATACTCATGTATAATATAAATACAGGATACTTTGAGAGGATAGTTAAAAAAAAAAAAAACTGCTAACGGAGCTCAGCTCTAGCCATCCATCTCACACAACAGATGAGTGCCTCCTTGAGTGAGGAGACCATAAATTGGATTAAGTGGAAAGAAAGGGGAGAAAACTGAATATGTCTTTTTTTTTTTTTTTTTTCATAAGACCTGTGTGAAATAACGATGAACAGATTATGGAGTTATGAGGGGTATGATATGTGAGCTAAGCAACATCACAACTCAGTGGCAGTTGGACTCACGTACTTGTGCACACCTAGACACTGCTCTGAAGGGCTGCACACAAATTCGCAACCTCCTCAGTTTTTTCAACTGTAACTTAATTGGCAGTACATGGCCAGTTAATTAAATTTATATATATCACAAGTCTTTTGCAGTCAACTCCATAAATATTCACTATTGGAAATATCAGCTTTCAGATTCATTCATTCTTTCTTTTATTTTTCCAGTCCACTCAATTCTCCCACAGCCTATATGACATGAAGATCGATGCAATTTTATTTGGTGCCTTCTTTTCCATCATTATAAACACTTCACTTTAGACTCACTGATATAATAATTTATTTTATATCTATACTAATAAAAGGCAAAGCCTTCACTCACTCACTCACTCACTCACTCACTCACTCACTCACTCACTGACTCATCACTAATTCTCCAACTTCCCGTGTAGGTAGAAGGCTGAAATTTGGCAGGCTCATTCCTTACAGCTTACTTACAAAAGTTGGGCAGGTTTCATTTCGAAATTCTACGCCTAATGGTCATAACTGGAAGGTATTTTTCTCCATTAACTGTAATAGAGTTGAGCTGGAAAGACGTGGGGCGGAGTTTCGTGTGACATCATCACGCCTCCCACGTAATCACGTGAACTGACTGTCAACGCAGTGCGTAGAAAACCAGGAAGACCTCCAAAAAGCGCTTAAGAAAACATGCATTATATAATTGAGAAGGCAGCGAAACAATAAGAAGCGAGCGAGTGACATATACTACCATATTCATGACTGCTGCTACCTCGGAAAGAAAGCAAGGTGTAAACCTAAACTTTAAATTAAGTTCATAGACAGGCTACCGCTGGCGTTTCACATGCCCACAGGTAATGCGGGATACAAGTTTAATGAGAGGACGCAGGATATAAACGAGAGTTTTGATCACTTTGTAACTAAGTTAAAATTGTAGGTGAAGGGGTGTGCTTATGCAAATTCCGAGAGACTGTGCTTGTGGGGGATTGACAGTTAAGGCGGGTGGGGAGTCACGCCATCATCTCCCCTCCCATTCATCTCATTTCGCTCTGAGCTGAGCTCTGCAGCTAACGCTGACTTCGTCAGACTGCCACCAAATACTCACAGAAAAATCCACAAGTTAATCCCACGCTGTCTCTAGAGTTTCCACACTGAATCCTCCAGGCACTACTTACAAAAGGTTACATTGACAATCGTGTTACGCTATTTTTAAAATCTTTCCTTTTCTTAGCACAAGCACAGCTGAGAAGCTTCGATGCATGTGCTCCATAACGTTAAAAATAATGCATTTAATCACACTTTGCATTACAAGCAAAGGGAGCTTTTGTCAATGCATGATTTCCTGGTACACGATTACATTGATCAGCGCATCCCGATTCATTTTACCCTCGCACCACCTTAGTTTGAGAAGAAGTATGAAAAATATGAGGTTAACACAGAAAACAGATCACCAATTCAAGCTTTATGAATAATCGATTCACCATCAATAATTGTTTTGGTAAAGCCATCCTCCTTCCATTTTATAATTTTTCCGCCACTAGCCATGATTAAATGAACGGTAAAAAAGTAAGAGCAAAGCGAGGGTGACTTATTTAGGCAGGTATATATATGACAGCAACACTCATGACAATGTCAATCATGTTACGTTATTATTAAAATGTTTCCTTTTCTTTTCATTACTTCTTTAACACACTACTTCTCCGCTGTAGGGCTGGTATTTTGCTATATATATATATATATATATGAATGACCTCCAAAGAGCGCTGAGACTTTTGATATCATGAACGTGTCTGCAAACACTGGGGTCTCCTGCCCAGCAAAAGTCGAGCAGCCAGCGCGTGCATAGCTGTGCCGGCCTTTGAGACGCTGACTGCGCTTCTGCCTTAAGTCAAAGTGAGCACTTTTAATTTTTTCATCCTCCCCCTGCGCTATAGCCCAGACAAGTGCAAACACGGGACCCCTTTTCTACACCACAGCAAAATAATATTAAGGCGATTCACACTTTCTTTTGCACGTATACGATTATGAGGTCCTCAGCTCGGATTATGAAGACACGCACAGGAGTGGAGGACTGACAGTGCCATCACAGCCGATTAATGGCGGGACGCCTCACCAGTCTACACAAGACCCACCGCGACTGTCCCCAAAAGGCGATCATAACGCCAGCTTAACACATCTCTATACTATATAAAAGAAAAAGGCAACTTTCCTTTCTTTACACCTTTTATCCCAAACCAAAGCCTTTCTCTCTTAACACTGCAGAGGACAAAAAACTAATTTTCTTTAAATGCCGGTAAGGCACATTACCAGAGGCACAAATTTGAACGCTCACATAGAAAATGTAATTTCAATGTACCTGTACTTCTTAAAACGTTAATGTTTTACTGTTTAATAACTTATAGACTATAATTTATTATTTTTCCCTTGCACTCAGTGACCAAACCTATACACACACATATAGACACATACAAACATACACACAAATATATGTATGTGTATATATACACACACACACATACATACATACATACATACACACATATATATAATTGGTGTGTGTATGTATGTATGTGTGTGTATATATGATGTAGATAGGTATGTATGTATGTATGTATGTGTATGTGTGTGTGTGTGTGTGTGTGTATATATATGACAGCAGCATTCCAAGCTTTGAGAAAACAGTAAAAAGGAGGCGTGTCAGACGTCGTGGTACATTTTCTGATGCAGCTAACGAAAACAACTTTGTGACGCTGCCGCCAAATACACAAAACAATTACTTTGACAATCATGTTACATTATTTTTAAAATGTTTCCTTTTCTTTTTCATAACTTCTTTAACACATGACATCGCTGTGAAGCGCGGGTATTTTGCTATATATATATATATATCACAGCGACACTCATAACAGTGACAAAACAATTACATTGACAATCATGTTACGTTATTTTCAAAATGTTTCCTTTTCTTTCTCTTTCCTTCTTTAACACACTACTTCTCGCTGCAAGGGTATATATATATATATATAGATAGATATGAAAACAAATATATATATATATATATATATATATATATATATAGATATGAGAACAACACTCATATCAATGACAAAACAATTACATTAACAACCATGTTACGTTATTTTTAAAATTTTTCCTTTTCTTTTTCGTACCTTCTTTAACACACTACTTCTCCGCTGCGAAGCGCGGGTATTTTGCTAGTTTTTTTATAAATAACACAAAGAATTTTGGTATTGGATCACCTCTGTCAGGATTGTGGTGGAACATTCTCTTCATCCACCATGGTCAGGTGATTAAGTAGACTCTTCCACTTGGTAAGGTCACTATATTGATCTTATAATGTGATGCTGGCAAACACCTTTATGATGTCAACAGTTAAATGAAAAATAAAGAAAATTAACTGGAGTGTTGATCAATCCAACCATTTTAGGAGTTCACATCATCAAATTAAGGCCACATATTGTGGGGACTCTAAAATTTCACTCTAACCCCTCACTGTGATGCTGATTAATATTTAACATAATGATAATTATTTGTAAATTGTTGTTTAAGAATTATTTAGTGACATAAAGAACAGCTTTCTTTAACAAAATCATTGTAAACTCCCTATAGTTTTAGGAATGCTGCTACCTGTTTGGAAGAACGCTTTGTTACAACTCTGTGAAGGAAATTCTGTGAGCAATAAACTGAGAAGGCCAATCTAGCTGGATGAAACTGTGTGGTATTCGGCCATGAGTCTTTATTTATTTTATTTCTATAAAATGACAGCGAGCCATCAGAATAGTCCAAATACACACCTATGCTATAGCTACAAGGGGCACTGATTTCATTCTTCTTGTTATTGTGCCTTGCAGTATAACTGGAATCAGTGCAGAACAAACACCAGGACTTGTCATTGTGTCGAAGATTACTCTCATCTCCCTCTCCTTTTCTTCCAATTCCTTTATACGTCTCTCCAATCTCAGCTCCTTTTCCACTCCATTCGAGCTCCCAGTAAAAGTGAGTCCCACTCAGAGCCTCTCTGCACAGAACCTAGAGCCAACTTTCAAATCTGTCAGGATGATCAAGGTATGAGGCCTCTTCCTCCTCACTCGTCACCTTCTTGTTTTCCTCTGACAGATGGAGATTTCTGTGCACTGTGTTGGGGTCCAAGGTGAGTGGACAGGAGTCTGAATAGAAAGAAAAGAAAAAGAGTGAAGAAATCTGCTAATATTGAGACACCTGATACTTGAACGTGAGGGCACCAGAGTGTCAAACACAAAGAATTTCTTTGGACACCTTTCATGTACCTTTGAGTGGCATATGGCTACTGTGATGTCACTGACTTGATTTGAAATAAAACATCTGAGATCAATAAACTGAAAGAATCTGGCGAGTGAAAAAGAAAAAATAAAAAAAGGAGAGAAACAGCAAGCAATAAAATTGACAAATAGCTCAGGGTAATAACAATTATGTATGGAGACAGACAGGATGAAAATAAAGGCAGGAAAGGGGAAGAAGAACAGGGCAAGGTGAATGAAGGACAATGTAAAGAGAGGCAGGGGCAATGAGGAGAAGAAAGGAAGAAATGACATGAAGTAACCCAACAAAGCTCGCCAGTCCTATCCATTTAATTCTTCTAAAATAAAATCAAGTTGAGTTGTGAAAGTCCCTAAAAGTCTAATGTCTACCTTACTACCTGACCACTTATTTCATGTACAGTGGCATGCAAGGGTTTGGGCCCACTTGCTTAAACTATCAGTTAGAGTGAATAGTGAAGTAAGCAGAAGATGAACTGATCACCAAAAACCATAAAGTTAAAGATGACACACTTTTTTTCAGCATTTTGTGCAAGGTTAGTGTATTGTTTTTGTTTTGTACAATTGTACAGTAAAGAAAGGAAAGGAGCACCATGAAAAGGTTTCGGCACCCTAAGATATCTGAGGTCTCAAATAACTTTTCCCAAGGTGTTCTGAGACCTTCATTAGCTTGTTAGGACTATGGTTTGTTCACAGTCATTGTTAGGAAACCCCAGGTGATGCAAAGTTCAAAGCTTTATAAATTCTGACTCCTCAAACCTCTTCCCAACAATCTGCAGCCATGGACTCCTCTAAGCAGCTGCTTAGGACATTTTTAAAAAGAAAAAAATGGTGCTGAAAAAGCAAGAAAAAGCTATAGGAAGAAAGCAAAGCGTTTTCAGGTAGCTGTTACCTCAGTTCCTAATTTTATAAGGAATGGCAGTTAACAGGAATGGTGGAGGTCAAGTTGAGGACTGGATGACCAAAAAAGTGTTCTGAAAGAACTGCTCATTGGATTGCTAGAGAAGGCAAATAGAAACCACCATTTGGCTGCAAAAGACCTTCAGGAAGATTTAGCAGACTCTGGAATGGTGGTGTTGTGACAGTTTTACTGGGCAGTGACACCTTCACAAATATGACCTTCATGGTAGAGTCAACAGAAGAAAACCTTTAATACAACTTAGCCACAAAATTCAGCACTTGAAGTTTGCAGATGAACATTGAAACACGCCTGATGGATTTTGGAAAACAAGTCCAGTGGACTAATGAAGTCAAAATAGAACTTTTTGGCCTCAATGTGGAAAGGTATGTTTGTAGAAAAAAGGAGGCCGAATTCCAGGAAAAGAACAAGTCTCCAACTATTAAACATGGTAGTGTATCAATCAGGCTTTGGGCTTGTGTTGTTCCCTGTGCCACTGGCAGCATTTCATTGGTAGAGGGAAGAGTGGAGTCAAGTAAATACGAGCAAATTCTGGAAGCAAACATCACACCGTCTGTAAAAATGATTATGTGAAAAAGATGAAGTACAGAAGCCATTAAAAAGGCTAACAGAATGTCAGGTTATATAGCGCCTTGATGTGTGGAGTACAAGTCCAAGGAGGTTCTGCTCAAGCTTTATAACACACCGGAGAGGCCTCATCTGGAGTCCTGTGTGCAGTTTTGGTCTCCGAGCTACAAAAAGGACAAAGCAGAGCTGGAAGAATATCTGGTCAGTTTTAAGTGTCTCTTCAGGGTTTGTATTCTGCTCTGTTAACTTTAAATCCTATTGCCAGGAAAATATACAGCGGTGTGAAAAACTATTTGCCCCCTTCCTGATTTCTTATTCTTTTGCATGTTTGTCACACAAAATGTTTCTGATCATCAAACACATTTAACCATTAGTCACATATAACACAAGTATACACAAAATGCAGTTTTTAAATGATGGTTTTTATTATTTGTCATCCTTACTTGTCATCTGGAACCCTTAAAAGATGGCGCCTGTGTCGGCATGCCGTCTACTGCTCTCCTGCCTGATAGTTTGGTTGAGTGCACTGTATTCAAACTGTAGTGCCCTTATAGTCTATGATCATCAGTCTCTCTTGGATATTCGATCAACTCTTTTTAATTTTCACAAGTCGGAGATGTAGTGTGTTTTTAACAAACAACATGAGAATTTCAAAATTGTCATTCCGGATTGTATTCGCCGCTGGCCTTTAAACATTCTTCAGAGAAAACGCAGGAGGAAACGTGGATGCAGGGGAGGATTCGTGTTCAAGTTGAAAGCCCGCCTGCTGTATTACAAGTCCGTTTTCCGAGCCGCTACAAGGTGGCTCTGTGATTTGCCGTCTCGTGGATCAGGCGCACCGGTGGCTTCAACCTGCTCTTCCCCTGTCCTCACCCTCAACCCCCTGGCTTGGACTCCCTCGGATCGGCCACCATCTCCGCAGATCTGGAGTTGATTCAGGTACGCTACGGCCGCTGTGTAGAGTCTCTCTCTTACCCGACGCTGTTCCTTCACCTAAAATGGTTTTAATCAATGCTCGCTCAGCAGTAAACAAGACATTTCTGTTGAATGACTTTTTCTCCTCGCAAAATCTGGATTTTATGTTCATTACTGAGTCATGGATTAAATGTGGTGATCTTACCCCCTTCGCTGAGTTGGTCCCGGTAGACTGTACATTTTTTAATTCCCCCCGCCAAAACGGACGTGGGGTGGGCTAGCGACTGTTTTGAAAAACTCTCATCGTGCGCAGTGTTCCTCGATCTCTCCGGATATTTATACAGTCAACCCTCGTTTATCGCGGTTAATCCGTTCCAGACTCTGCCGCGATAAATGAATTTCCGCGAAGTAGAAACCATATGTTTGTATGGTTATTTTTATATATTTTAAGCCCTTATAAACTCTCCCACACTGTTAACATTATTAGAGCCCTCTAGACATGAAATAACACCCTTTAGTCAAACGTTTAAACTGTGCTTCATTACAAGACAGAGATGACAGTTCTTTCTCACAATTAAAAGGATGCAAACATATCTTATTTTCAAAGGAGCACCGTGAAGAGCAGATAATGTCAGAGAGAGCGCTCGCTGTGAAAAGCAAACAATCAAAAAATCAATACATACTTTTAAGTATACAGAAGCACCGGGATAAAGCAGCATTTTGTAGAGGAGTGTCCTATCTTCTAGGCAAACAGCCACTGTGTAAACAGCCCCCTCTGCTCACACCCCCTCCGTCAGGCAGAGAGAGACAGAGAGAAGCAAACAAAACAAGCGCCACGCGGAAAGCATATCTTTTAGCATTGAGGAGTTTTAGTTAATATGTAATACATGCTCTGATTGGGTAGCTTCTAAGCCATCCGCCAATAGCGTCCCTTGTATGAAATCAACTGGGCAATCAAACTGAGGAAGCATGTAACCTAAACTAAAAGACCCATTGTCCGCAGAAAGCGTCGAACCAGCGAAAAATCCGTGATATATATTTAGATGTGCTTACATTTAAAATCCGCGATAGAGTGAAGCCGCGAAAGTCGAAGCGCGATATAGCGAGGGATTACTGTACCAGCTTTGAAGCTCAACTTATTCACCTCGACTGGAACGGTCCTATCTGCCTAGGGCTGATTTACCGTCCTCCTCACTCAGATAAGGACTTTCTTCAGCAATTCACTGACTTTATTGGTAATATTGTTACTAAATTTGATCGCTTTTTATTGATGGCCGATTTTAACGTTCATGTTTGTTGTCAGTCAAACCCTCTCTCGAGGGAATTTCTTAATCTAATCGAGGCTTTTAACCTGACACAGTGGGTTAAAAGTCCCACTCACATTCATGGACATACTCTTGACCTCATCCTCTCTTATGGAGTTGATATTACTGATGTTATTGTCTCTGACTTTATGCTCTCTGATCACAAGCCTGTTTTATTTTCCATGTGCCTTCCTAGCCTTCCTTATGTTTCTTCTAAAGTGACATCTCTGACTAGGGTATACTCACCTCAGTTTAGTGTTAATTTTAGTCAGTGTTTTACAAAGCTTTGTTCTCATCTACTGTTGGACTCTCCATTATCAGACTTGGATGCAGACGAACATCTCAGTCTGTTACAAAATGCCTGGCTTGATGTAATGAATGAAACTGCTCCTTGTAAACCTCTTAAGCTCAAACCTAAATCTGAAGTGTGGCATTCTGCAGAGACTCGGCTACTAAGGCAGATTTGTAGAAAGGCTGAGCGTAAGTGGAAAAAGGACAGGTTACACATTTCTCTACAGCTGTTCAAAGATAGTCTATCGGCTTATCAGAGAGCTGCCAAATCAGCTAAGGCAACCTATTTTTCTAATTTAATTTTGCACAATCAGTCTAGACCTAAGGTCTTGTTTTCTGTTATTAATTCTGTTGTCAATCCCCCGGTACACACTGGGTCAGTTGCTTCTGTTGCCCTTTGTGAAAGCTTCTCGAGATTTTTTAAAGACAAAGTAAGTAAACCTGGTCTGGGAGCCCATATCTTCTCTACCAAGCAGCCTGCTCCTCTGCCGTTGTCTATGTCTTGGGATACTTTTGAACCAGTCCCTATACAGTCACTCAAAGATACTATTGTTAAACTGCAGCCATCCTCCTCTCCATATGACGCTATCCATCCTAGATTTTTAATACAAAACATTGATTCGATCGGACCGGGCTTAGCGTCCTTTTTTAATAAGTGCCTCTCAACAGGCGTGGTTTCTTCTAATTTGAAAGTGGCTACTATTACTCCCCTCCTCAAGAAGCCTTCACCCGATTTGTCAGTTTTAAAAAACTATCGCCCTATCTCGGTCCTACCGTTTCTTTCTAACTTCAATCTTTTCTTGCTTTAAACAATTTGTTTGAGCATTTTCAATCTGGTTTCAAGGCGGCCCACAATACCGAATCGGCCCTCTTGAGAGTGTTAAATGACATCTTTTTAGCCACTGATACGGGGGATTCTGTGGTCCTTGTTCTATTAGATGTATCAGCTGCTTTCGACACTATTAATCATTCGATATTACTAAATAGACTAGAGTCCTGGGTGGGTCTTTCTGGCACAGTTTTAAAATGGTTTCAGTCATTTTTATCTGATAGAAAATACATGGTTAGGCTAGGAGACTTCTCCTCCTCGACATCCTCTCTCTCCTGTGGTCTTCCTCAAGGCTCTGTGTTGTCTCCCACTTTATTTTCTCTGTATATGCTACCTCTAGGCTCTATTTTTAGAAAACATGGGGTATCATTTCACCTTTATGCTGATGACACACAAATTTATTTACCTTTTAAGAAAAATGATCCACTGGCTATGAATGCCTTGTTGTCTTGTTTAGATGAAGTTAAATCTTGGCTATCCCAAAACTTCTTATCCTTAAATGAAGAGAAGACTGAGGTGATAGTCTTTGGCCCTTCTGAACATATGAAGGCCCCGGAATTTGACCTGGGACCTTTATCAGCTTTCAGGTCTTCACAGGTTCGGAATCTGGGTGTCCTGTTAGATGACTCATTAAAACTTGACAAACAAGTCTCTGCCGTGATCGGATCGAGCTTTTATCAGCTTCGCACGCTTGCAAAAATTAAACCTTATCTCACTGACAAGACCCTGGAGATGGCCATACATGCTTTTATTACATCTCGCCTCGACTATTGCAACTCTCTTTATTATGGCATCTCCAAATCCCAAATTGCCCGTCTTCAATTGGTCCAGAACGCAGCTGCTAAATTTCTTTTAAAAAAGAAAAAAATGGATCATGTGACTCCGCTTCTGAAGTCCCTTCATTGGTTGCCTGTTCAATTTAGAATACATTTTAAAATCGTATTATTTGTTTTTAAAACACTACACCAACAAGCACCCATCTATTTATCTGAATTGCTTCACCAATATACCCCTGAGAAGTTTGAGATCCGGTGATCAGAACCTTCTTTTAATTCCACACTCCAGACTAAAGCGTAGAGGTGACCGTGCTTTCTCTGTAATTGGGCCTCGTCTTTGGAATGATCTGCCTATTGAAATCCGAATGGCTCCTAGTCTGACTATTTTTAAATCTATTTTAAAAACACATCTGTTCTCTCTGGCTTACTAGGCCTTATTTTGCCTACCTAGATGTGTGTAAGTGTAGATATATGTATATGTATAGATATATTTATACAAATTATTTTTATGTGTTTCTGCTGTGCTTCTTTTGGCTAAATCGTATATTTCTATTTTATGTTGTTGTTTCTAAATGTACAGCACTTTGGTCAGTCGTGTGGCTGTTGTAAATGTGCTATATAAATAAACTAAACCTAAACCTAAACCTAGTTACGCATTATTAGCTAATCTGCTGTCTTTGTCTAAGCCAGCGGTTCTCAAACTGTGGGGGGAAGTAACAAAAAAAGGGGGTGCAAATGCTGCCATATGTGGCATAATTTTGCTATTCATAGGGAAATTTTAAACTTATAGCGGTGTAAGGGCAGCAAATAATAAAGGAATAAATTTTATTATGGTTTCAAAAAAACATTGGAGGGGCGTGATTAAAACTGTTATGAAAACTCGGGTTGCAAATACTTAGAGGTTGAGAAATGCTGGTCTAAGTAACAGTATTCCAGTATTTGTGGTTAATATCTGCCAGAGTTTTGTTTGAGTGTTTTAACGATATCTGATAAATCCAGTGTTTACCTGGTTGCTGGTGATCTGCTTCTCCGGCTGGACATTTACCCATGCTATGGATTGACAAGCTGCTTCTTTGGAGTGTGTTTGCCTGGATTGTCTTTTTTCATGCTTTATCCAGTGACATCGATTTACAAGTATCCTGCAGTGGAGCTACCTAGACTTTGGTGTCACCTGTCTAAGACACCTTTGGCATGGTGCCATCACCAAGATATTCTCCATTTTTCTCATTGGAAATACATTCACCACGGGTCTCGAAGGAACTTCAACTATGACTGTAAGCCAATACGATCTTCTTGGTCTACTTTCATGGAGATCTGGACAGACTGCTGACCTTAGTGTGGTAGCTAACCTAACAAGGTCTGCTATAGCAACACCTGGGAAAATCAAACTTGCCATTGTGCTATTCAAAGTCTGTTCACTATCTGGTAAGGGGCCTATACTTTACGATCTGTTAATTGACAATAAGTTTGATTTTTTTTTTTTGTTTAACTGAGACTTGACAACAAACCAGTGACTTTCACAGCTTAATACAGCTGTTCCCCCAGGTTTCCCCGGGTCATGGCACAGATCTTGTGATATTCTACAGCGTAAATTTGAAAGTATCACCTAAAACTTTGCCTCAGTATGCCTCATTTGAATCCATTGTCTTGCCAATCAATGGACCTACTTCCTCTATACTTGCCACCATTTATCAACTTCTCAAGATGAATAAGGACTTTTTAACACTAGAATTACCAGAACCTACAAAAAAAGTTGTAGATGCAGCCCACCTTAAATCCCATTGCACTTCTCCGTCAGCGTCTTTTGTCCTGTAAATGTGCAGATAAAGACAAGCAGCAGGCAGCCTGCTATTCCTTCCCCCAACCGCCGCAGACCAAAGTTCTCCCAGCTCATGCCTTGATCATCTTGGAGTAAAGTGCTGGAGTTTTAGAGTGGAAATAATAGATCATTATTTGGAACACATGCATTTCATGTGTGTTCCGTTTCTACAATAATCTGTGTAAACACATTGTTAAAACAGAAACATTTTTCATATTATAGTAGTTAACGACAAAATGTAGGCATAAACTATATAATGCGTGAAGCCTGAAGTCCAAAGATCAAATGAACACTTTCACAAAAGGTTCAAGGACGATACAACAGCTTCTGTGGTGTAGCAGTAAGATTTGCTGACTTGTAATCAAGAGTCCCAGGTTCAATCCCGACTGACTCCTATGTTTGCTGTTTTCAGTAGTGAGCTGCTCTTATTGTTAATATTATACAGTACACACATACATTTGGTTTGTGTCTGTAACAGATGGTGTACATTTATAGTACTTGTAAAAGTTACCTTTTTTGTCACTTTTATTCTCTCAGTCACGATCGCGATACATACTACCGCCCTTGGGATCTGACGCTGTTAGTTTTTATTTGAAACTGGGAGTAACTGTAGATGTGAGTGGTGTTTTGAGACAATGGAGCTGGACATTCTCTGATCTGGAGGGATAAAAGCTGACACACAAACGCTGGTGAATCTGCCTTCTTCGTATCTCACCGTCACTTGAATTTTTTTTATTCATTTTTATTGAGTGTTCCTGCTCACGCTGAATTAGTATGCACCTTATGGTCTATGAAAAACAGAGACATAGGTATATATGATATTTGTAATTATTCATTTTATGACCTGTATAGTACATTTCGGAAAACATTGTGGCATGGATGCAACATTACTCATATTATTGATATTTATTCGCATTAAATCTTGCGGTTGTAATTAGTGACCGTGTGGGTTTTTTTTTTGCCCTATCTTGCATGGGATGTAATCTACCTGTGTGCATCTTCCTCCACTATTGTATGCCACCCTATGTTCCTCCCTTTTCTTAAAATACATATTCACCACAGCCATGTCCATCCTTTTTTGCAAAATCCACTATCCTCTGACCTTCTTCATTCCTCTCCTTGACACCATACCTACCCCTCACCTCCTTGTCTCCTCTGTTCCCTTCACCAACATGTCCATTAAAATCCGCTCCAATCACCATCATCCAACTCACTCCAGAAATCTTCTTTCTTATCCATCGAACACCCAACTTGTGGGGCATATGCTCTAACAACATTCATCAACACACCTTCAATTTCCAGCTTCATAATCATTACTCTGTCTGGCACTCTTTTCACCTCCAAAACACTCTTGACATACTGTTCCTTCAGAATAACCCCAATTTCATTTCTCCTCCCATCCACACCTTGATAGAACAATTTGAATCCACCTCCGATCCACCTGGCCTTACTCCCCTTCCATTTAGTCTCTTGCACACACAATATATCAACCTTTCTTCTCTCCATCATATCGGCTAACTCTCTTCCCTTACTAGTCATACTGCCAATATTAAAAGTTCCTACCCTCAGTTCAACTCTCTTTACCTTCCACCATCCTTCTGCCTCTGGACACATCTCCCCCCTCTTCTTCTCCTTCTTCGGCCTAGAGTAGAGCAATTTCCTCTAGCACTCTGTTAGCTAACAGTACTGGTGGTGGCTGCTGTTGACCCGGGCCTCGACCGATCCGGTATGGAAATTTGTAAAATTGTCCGCATAGTGATCTAGCAAAATTTTACATTGGATGCCCTTCCTGACATAACCCTCCTCATTCATCCGGGCTTGGGACCGGCACGAAGAAACACACTGGTTTGTGTATCCCCTGTGACTGGGTTAATTTATAGACTTTCTTACTCATTCTAAAGGCCATATTCTTGATCTTATTTGTTGCCCTGGTGTTACTCTTTATAATTGTACAGCATATGACCTGTCGATATCCGATCACAAACTGATTGTCTCTTAATGTCGACTTAATATTATCTAAATCAAATCTTTTCCATTCTATCTCATTTCGCAATATTAAGAATATTGATTTAATTGCCTTCTCCAATGGAGTTGACAGTCTGCCCAGTAGTGACAATTTATTTACCACAGATAAACTAGTTTCCCACTATAACAAAGGATTATGCAGCCTTTTAGAAAATCTTACTGTTCTGAAACCCAAACGGTCTCTTTCATCCACTCTACTCCCTGGTTCACCCTAAAACTTCACCAACTTTAGGCTAAGGGCTGATGATTGGAACGCCTTTATAAAAAGACAGGCTTTGATGTGCATAATAATCTGTATGATGAACACATGTGTGTCTATAAGGATGCTTTGTCTGTAGCAAAAGCTACATATTACTTATAACTAATTGGGTCTGCTGAAGGGGATACTAGGGCTTTATTTTCAACTGTGAACAGCAATCCTCTGGCCACCTGACAGTCTTCCACCTCAATTTTACTGCACTGATCAGTGTAACTCTTTTATGACCTTTTTTAATATTAAGACTGGAAATATCCAGCAGCAGCTGACTACTTTTGGAAATTACGTACATTGAGTATTTTATGATCTTCCTTCTTCTTTTCTTACTAGTTTTAAACTCCCAAATGTGGAGGAAATATTTGGTATTATTAAAACATCCAAGCCCTCTAGCTGTCAAGCTAAATCCAACTGCTACTTATTTGGTTACATTCTGTTTGTCTTCTCCTGGCCATGGACCCCAAATTTCAATGTTTTGTTCCCAGAGCCACTTATTTATCACTTTTGCCTTATGGCACAGTGCTCTGAGAGCAACTTCTCCCAACCATCCAAGAACAGTTTGGTGATCAACAATGCATTTTCCAGCATGATGGAGCACCGGGTCATAAGGCAAAAGTGATAACTAAGTGGCTCAGAGAACAAACCATTGAAACTTTCAGCCCATGGCCAGGAAACTCCCCAGACCTTAATCCCTTTGAAAACTTGTGGTCAATTCTCAAGAGGCAGGTGGACCAACAAAAACCCACAAATTCTGACAAACTCCAAGCATTGATTATGCAAGAATGGGCAGCTACCATCAGTCAGGATTCAGGCTTCAGGCACAGAAGTTAACTGACAGCATGCCAGGCCAAATTGCAGATGTCTTGAAAAAGAAAGAAGGGCCACAACAGCAAATATTGACTGTTTGCATAAACTTCATGTAACTGTCAATTAAACCCACTGAATTTTATGAAATGCTTGTAATTATATTTCAGTATGCAAGGGTATCCCAAAATTCACGCAAGAAGTAATTTTGATTAAGAACACAGGTTTTTTAATTAAAAATTGTAAATTTTTAATTGATTCATAAAGTATACAGTATAGGGTAATGTATGGAATAGCATATCAGGTAAATGGCCTCCATGGCTTTGCTGGCACATACGCACTCTTTTGTCGAAATTTTCCATGACCGTTTTGCATAAATGTGGCTGAATTTCGTTGATACAGTGCTCAATTTCCTCCTTCAAGGTGTGGGTGGTCATGGGCTTGATGGCATAAACCTTAGACTTAAAAAAACCCCAAAGAAAAAAGTCCAACAGCGTTAAATCGCATGATCTGGGCAGCCAATTCTGATCACCAAAACGGGAAATTAGACGACCAGGAAATGACTCATGCAGTAATTGAATTGTTTCTCGGGCTATATGGCATGTGGCACCGTCTTGTTGAAACCCATGTAGTCCACATCCATATTTTGCAATTTTGGCACAAAAAGCTGGATTATCATGTCGCGATAGTGAGCACCATTAACTGTTATTGCCTGACCAGCCTCATTTTTGAAGAAGAATGGTCCGATGATGCCTCCAGCCCAATATCCGCACCAAACAGTGACATGTGGATGCATTTGTTTCTCAACAATCACGCGTCGATTTTCTGAACCCCAAATGCAACAATTTTGACGATTAACAAAGCCATCAAGATGAAAATGAGCCTCATTGCTGAAGATGATTTTGTTCAAAAAAGTTGATGAAGTTAAATCACTATTCCGACCATATTTTGTACGAAAATTGCCAACTGTAGCTGCCAAACCTTCATTATTTTTTAAAATATTGCTCAACAATGAAAACATGTTGTTCTTTCGTGTAGCGTTCCATTTTTAATAACCCTGAACTGTGAGCTGTCACACTGTCTTTTTTTTCGTTGGCAACACTTTACTGCACAAATGGTGCCAAATTCAAATCTTGCGTGGATTTTGGGACACCCTATAGAAGCAAATATTGTGAAAATCAATACTTGTGTCATTCTTAAAACTTTTGGCCAAGACTGTACAGTAACTATAATAACAATGGCAAACAAATCTAGGAAAGGCTCACCTGCACAAATTCATAGCACAGTTCTTTTACTCTGCCAGAGTTCCTCTCAAATGGCACTCTGTACAGCTGCTTCATTCTGATTTGATGCCACTGAAAGAGATGGGTCAATGCTGGCAAACTGACCAATCTCATAAAATGAAGGTAGTGGTATCTGACAGAATATAACTTTGAAGGTCTCTCATTCGAATGTTGTTGTTTGCCAAGACCATATTCATAATATGCTTCTTTCAGTTCTGCATAATCATGATGTGAATGAGTAGGGTGTAAGATGTTTTGCAGTACGAAATTGCTGTAATTTTTATGTCTAGACAATATACATTACAGAACTACCATAGATGTGAAAGTATTACTAAAAGCTATCATCGCACCATGAAGTCTATAGGTTACTTAACCTGTTTTCATTTCTGAATGTTCAGATGATACCAGCTACAATGAAGCAGCTAATGTTTGGCTGGACTCTTTGGCCAGGCTCCCACATACTCAAACCATGGTTGACAACATGATCAACCATGGTGGCATGTATTTAATTAGTTATGGACCTTCTTAATCTTCTTCCTCATACACATCCTCCTCTTACCTTCTTACCTCTTCCTCTCTGAGCAATATTTGTTTCCATTGTTGTCCAAAGCAAGATAACATACCTGTTGCTCATGCTTTGCTATCTAAGTGGAAAAATTACCAAATAGTGTTCTCATACCTGAGATTCGGGTATAGCCAGTTAACCAATGATTGGCTGTGTTTTGGTTCCAATGAATACCCAACATGGTTCCATTTTGTAAACTGTGTGTAATGTGGAGAACTGTGTGTAATGTTTTGCAAAACTTGTGTTTTGAAATTGCTAACTGAGTGCTAATCAGAGAACGAACATATTGTTTTACAGTATTGATAAAGAGATTTGGTACATGAGGTGATTGTTTCTGTGATCGTGCCTCAGGTTCCAGTTTTTGTGTGTGTGTGTTTGTGTAAACCTGTTAGCTAAATAGGAGCTGGAGTTTAAACCACAAACCCTAACATGTTTTTTATTTTTTGACTGATGATATCCAGATAAGGATTTAATGCCCGATCACAATGATCTAATTTTGTGTGGACAATGGCTCTTCAGTTTTGTCCTTACAATCACCTTTAGCTTTTTTTAATGCCAAGTTTTAAATTCCTTTGAGCAGCTTGTGCTTGATTAGTATTTACCTGTCTAAAAGCCTTACAGACTTTGGATTGAATCTTCACTCCAGAGCTTCACTGTTTTTTGTGGATTTTTAAATTTGTAAAGAAAGTGTGTAATGTAAAAAGTAGTGTGGAATATTTTGCAAGTGTATTCAAGAACTGCATACAAAGTGCAGAAAATGTCCATTTGGTGTTTTTGTTTATGGCATGATTACAAAAACTAATTTCAACAAATAAAAAAAAGACAGACAAAAACAGAGACAAACAGACCTGCTGCTGGTCATCAGCCGGCTGCCACGTTGTGAGTCGTAAATGGCAGACAAAAATTCCACTTTTTCATCCTTACCCCATATTCACCTTTGACAAGTCCAACTGGTCACATAAGTGCAGGATGCCCGCAATCTCATTTCTTTGACGTTCTTATCCAGTGTTGATGTCCACATGTCTGTTTGAATTACTTTACACCAGCCAATGCAGCATGAAGGCAGGATACACCATCAGATATATAGCATCTTACTTCATAAGAATACAAGTCGGCAATGAACCTTTGAGTTGTTTTTCCTTCTGTCTTTCTGTCTATCTCTCCTTAAGTCCTCACTCATCTCATTTCTTCTCCACAGCCTCAGGTTATGCCATCTCACCTCCAGTTGTTGCTCAGATCTCTCCACAGTTCTTTCTGCTCCACACTCACAACTGACTGTATTGGACCTGAGTGAGAACAACCTAGGGGATTCAGGAGTGGATCAGCTGTGTGAGGGGCTGAGGAGTGTAAACTGCAAATTAAAGAAACTGAGGTGAGTGAACAACAAGTGAATGTGTGTGTGTGTGTGTGTGTGTGTTTGAATGAATGTGGGTGTGCATCTCATGAATTTTATTTCTTGTAACCTTATGGCTCTGACTATCCCAAACTCACAACACAAACCCTGTGTCTAATCTGGAAAGACTGCAGTGTCCAGTCGACAGACTGATGAACATGAGGTGAACTCAACCACAAATTTTCCTTTAATAAATAAATTCTTGCCTGAAGAAGGGGCCTGAGTTGCCTCGAAAGCTTGCATATTGTAATCTTTTTAGTTAGCCAATAAAATGTGTCATTTTGCTTGGCTTTTCTCTAAAGACAGCATTGTAACCCTGAGACCCTCCACCAGACTGGTCACTTTTCATATCCTCTCTCTACACACTGTTATATCATTTATTCTCCCACAAGTCCACCCTGACCATTCTTCATTTTAATCTTGTACTTTCAGAACAATAGAACAATGTAGACAAGAACAGGCCATTCAGCCCAACAAAGCTCACCAGTCCTATCCACTTATTTCTTCCAAAAAAACATTGTTGATTTTTTTTTTCCATAATTTTATTGTAATCATTCATACAAATCAATCAATTTTTACAAAAAATAGTATTGAAAAACAATTCGACCCCCACCCCTGAGAGAGAGACCATGGCCAACGGGGTATAACTTAAGGCTTGTAAACATACCTAAATTGATGAGTTTAATAGGGCAATAGAGATAAATGGAGAAGAAAAAGAAATGCAGAGATAATTGCTTCCTCTGTGCTTTATGAGCTTATTTTAAAATTTTATTGATTATATCCTGCCAGGTTTTAAAAAAATTCTGTACAGATCCACTAACTGAATATGATTTTTTCCAATTTCAAATAGTATAAAACATCGGTTTCCCACTGACTTAAAAGAGGTGAGTTAGGATTCTTCCAGTTTAGCAAAATAAGTCTGCGTGCCAAAAGTGTAGTGAATGCAATCACAGTTTGTTTGTCCTTCTCCACTTTAAACCCATCTGAAAGGACAGTAAACACAGCTGTTAATGGGTTAGAAGGGATTGTGACACCAAGGCTGTCTTAAAGGCACTTAAAAATTTTGGTCCAAAATAATTTTAATTTGGCACAGGCCCAAAACATGTGACTTAGTGAGGCTGGGACTTGATTGCAGCATTCGCAGGTTGGATCTTGCAGTGGAAACATTTTGGACAGTTTTAAGCCAGACAGATGTACTCAATATATAATTTTGAATTGAATAATTGTATGCTTTGCGCATATGGAGCTCGAGAGAAGTCTCTGCTTTGCTACTTTCCACTCCCTTTCTGATATATTGATTTTTCCCATTGTCCTCTTGGATCTTTGAAAGGGAGGGACAGTGGAATAATTTTAAATATTGCACAGATGGTGTCTAAGTCCTTGAAATTGAGCAATATTTTTTTCCAGCATGGACGAGGGTGTAAGATGAGGAAAATCAGGCAGGTTCCGTTTAACAAAGTTCCTAATTTGAAGATGGTGAAAGAAATGTGCAGCTGGAAAGTTAAATTTTGAGCGTAATTGTTCGTAGGATACAAAAATGTTGTCTATATAAAGATCTCTGAGCAATTTAATCCCAAATTTTTTCCAGATATTAAAAACTGCATATGTTTGCGAGGGTTGAAAGAGGTGGTTCTCTTGCAGAGGTGCCACAGATAAAAACTTCACCATCTTAAAATGCTTTCTACATTGTTTCCATATTCTGAGTGAGTGAAGCACAATTGGTTTATTAGTATATTGCCGATACCTTGCATTTATTGGGTTACAAAGCAGGGAATATAAAGTATTGCAGGATTTTATTTCTTTTGTGGACCAGGCCTGTTTATGTTCATCTATTTGTGTCCAGGTTTTAATAGCTTGTATCTTTGCTGCCCAGTAATAAAACTGAAAGTTAGGTAGAGCCATGCCACCTTCTGCCTTAGGTCTTTGTAGGGTCGCTATTTGGATATATGGATGTTTTGAGTTCCAAATAAATGAGGTTATTATTGAATCTAATTGCTAAAAAAATGATTTATTGATGTATATTGGAATGTTTTGAAACAAAAAAGAAACTTAGGAAGAATATTCATCTTAACAATGTTAATTCTTCCAGCTAGAGTGAGATGAACGGTTGACCATCTATGCAAGTCTTGCTTAATTTTTTCTATACAGACGGCAAAATTTTGTTGATAAAGAGCTTTGTGTTTACTTGTGATGTTTACTTTTACGTATATAAACTGATCTACAATGATAAAAGGTAGGGGGTCTAATCTAATATTATATGCTTGGGAATTCACTGGAAAGAGTACACTTTTATTCAGATTAATTCTGAGACCAGAGATCTTTTGAAATTCTGTGAGTGCTGTTAGGACTGAAGCCACAGAATTTTGTGGGTCTGATATATACAGTACCATATCATCTGCATATAGAGAAATTTTCTGTTCCAGTCCTTCTCTGATAATCCCATTTATCTGATCAACATTTCAACAGTGAACCGCCAATGGTTCAATGGCGATTGCAAATAGCAGTGGTGACAAGGGGCATCCTTGTCTGGTACCATGTTCTAGTTTAAAGTAGTCTGAACAAATGTTGTTAATACAAACTGAACCTTCTGGATTGGTATACAGTAGTTTGATCCATGCACAAATGTTCTGGCCAAACATAAATTTCTCTAATGTAGTGAAAAGGTATTTCCATTCAATCATGTCAAATGCTTTTTCTGCTTCCAATGATAATAATATTTCTGGGGTGTTTGACTTTGTTGGTGATTATATTACATTAACTCTTTTAGGGCTAATTTTTTTTTTCTTATCTCCCAGGGCTGAATATTTTTCCAAAAACTAACATTTTTTAAAAAAGAACACAAAGCAATTGTTTAACATATCAAATCAACAAAAAATATTTACTTTTGACAAATATTACTGTCTTGCATGTTGTATGAGCCTGCATACTCTATGATTTCACATACATATCACATACATTTTACACAGCAAAGTCCTGCAAAGTCTGATCTCGGTCCAAGCAGCCAATTTCAGTCATTGCCACATTGCACTGCTCACAATACGTGTTGCTTTGGTGCCTACTTTTCAATTGTCTGTTGCTGCACTTTCTCACATATATTGTTAGTGTGTGCTGTAGAGAGAGAGACAAGTCACCCTTTTGCCATTGTGCCATTCCACTCCCACCAAGTTTTCTGCCCACATGAAAACCGTATTGTCACCTCTTTTCATCTTCTGAAACTTTATAAACTTTATGCATGGCATTATAGCCTGGCTCACCCCATGGGATTTGCTTCTGTTTATTACAGAAGTGAATAAAACTTTGCAGCAGCACGTACCTATCACCATGCTACATAACCTGTCCAAAGCCACCAGGGGACAAAGCACGTTTGGACCAATGCTCCCTGAAGTTATATCACCAGTTCTGTCCCATCTCTATTTGTAATACCACAGCATGCTTCATCTCGTCTTTTGTTGTGTGCTTACACTTTGAAAAATGAGAATGCGATGCAAACGCAGCCCGCGATTGAAAAAATTTCTCTGCCTACCTGTTTATCTCGTCTGACGGTAGCTGAAAAGCAGCATCAGGAGAGAGCAGCCTGAAGTACAGCAGCTGGTGATCTGTCGTGTCCAACAGCAAGCCATGCCGTCTTGTGAAGTCCAGTAGCCAGCTCGGCTCTCAACGGATCAATGTCTGTGTATTTATCCCACGCGAACCTTGCTGTAGATGCATCGGCTGCGCCAAGCGCCAGCTGGCAGCAGATCTGCTGGCGCGACATCGGCTGGTGTTTGATCAGCTGATGCCGACTTCTCACTCTCTTGCTCGATCTCCTGATCACTGTCAATAAAATCCGATTCTGAAAAATCAGAGTCCAACTCCGCGATAATGCGCAAAACATTGTCATTGTCTGCCGAGTGTTTTCTTTTCTGCACTCGCCTCGCTCTATTGTCACATGTCGATACCATCTTGCCATTGTTTACATTTCGCAACTCACGCACACGCTAGGATTAGTTGCCGAGTCAACGAGTCTATCATTCTTCCAAGCACAGAGGGAATGCCTGTGACGTGACAGTGAGATTTGTCGCCATTAACAGCTGATTATCGCCCTCTATCCCTGGATGTCGACTTTAGTCGACATTCGCCCTCAACCCCTCCTGTCGACAAAAGTCGACATCCGCCCTAAAAGAGTTAAACAGGTGTCGAAGATTGGAGGATAAGTGTCGACTCTTGATAAATCCGGTTTGATCTTGTGATATTACCAAAGGCAGCACTTTCTCCATCCTTCTAGCTATAATTTTTGAGAGTATCTTAACATCATTATTCAGAAGTGAAATTGGTTGTATGATGCACATTGTAATAAGTCCTTATTTTGTTTAGGAAAGACAGTGATTAATGCTTGGTGAAAAGTTCGAGGTAGAATTTGATTGTCTCTAGCTTCTGTAAATGTTGCTAATAGGAGGGGAGCTAGCCTCAGTTGGAAGCCAGCCTAGTCCTTTTGCAGATGGAACTGATCCTTGCTTAGTAAGTGGGTCTTCTGTAAAAATACTATTTTAGCGTTTAAACCTGTTAGGTGAGAGAGTACTTTATTTCTCTTTAGTTCGTGATTCAGGCCTTTAACATTCCAGCTCACAAAGTTAACTGCCCCATCATGGAGATATTGATTCTGAGTTTTTGATGTCATTTTATAGTATTAACTGGAAGTGACACAGCTTTAACCTTAATTTCCTATTTCCCCAAGAATTACTGCCATGCAACCTATTGTTACATTGGTAGTTATAATTATAAGGATTAAAAGGATAGATTAGATAAAGCCTGCTCTCTTTCTCTCGCCCCCTTATCCCCGACCCCCCTATTTTGCCTCTCCACGTCAGGCTGGACCCCACTTCACAAAGTCTCGGTCCTCTGACATACTTAGAGACAGAGCAAAACAAGCCCCCATGCAGCGGCATTTTAGGAGTAAAAAGTAGAGATATCTATTGCCAATATAGTCTAAATACTATATGCCTAAAATATAATCATTAACAAACTATGATTATATATGTTCATTAACAAACTATAAGCATAAAATTTATAATATAATCTTCAGCAATCTTAAAGTAATAAGATAATAAACTCAGGGGATGGTATTAGAAATTGGTCCAGGATAAGCATAGTAAGTCTTAATGCAATAATAACAATAAACCAAGGGTATGATGTTAAACAGTCTCCTTTAGGGTAGTAGGAAAAAAAAAAGTTAATTTCTTCCACACACATGTCTATAACTGTAATTAAAACATAAACAGAAAGCATCCGAATAATGAAAAGGATGTATATACTATGTATTATAATAGCCGTATCATTACAAGTGGATCAGACAGCAGGTGATATCTCCTTGCCATGTCATGACAGGATACGACTCACTATTATGTTTCAGAATAGTGTTGAGATCAGCTTTCTTAATTCCTTTTCTGCTTCCTCCTTGCTGGAGAAGATGTAGTATTGGCCTTGGACATCCACTTTCAGTTTGGCAGGGTACAAGAGGCTGTATTTGATATCGGCTTACCGTAACCACTGTTTAATGTTGTAGAAGGCTGCACGTTTAGCAGCTGTTGCGAGAGAGAAATCAGGGAAAATATGAATGTGGTTATTTTCAAATATAATCTCTTGCTTGTGTCTGAGGAGTGCCATCACATCTAGCTTACATAATAATCTCTTGAAGCGGATAATAAAAGACCTAAGTCTAAAGGTATTTGATACGTGTATGCGATAAGCTGCTGCTATCTCATTTTCTAATTTAAAGTCCTCTCCAATTATTTTAGAGAATAGTTCAGCTGCGAATTTCACTGGGTTTGGACTTTCACGATTCTCAGGTAGACTTTCAATTCTAATATTATTCCTTCTGCTTCCATTTTCCAGAACAGCAAGTCTGTCTCCAAGTTTTTTGCATTCAGAACTGGCAGCTGTTGCTTTTCCATCAAGGGTGGATGCTAGATTTTCGGCTATTTCAATTTTAGTCGTGAATGCCTGCTTAACATCCTCCAGCTGATTGGCAAGTGTGTTCAGTTTAGACACGTTTTCCTGAATGTGCTCCTAAATTTTATCCAGAATACTATTAAAGGCCGCCTCAAAGCAGATATTAACGCATCTCTCCAAGTCTTTGTTATCCTGCCGCAGCTCTTGCAGCTCCCACTGCAGCTTCTCACTTGCCTTCTCGCTTTTCTTTATATCATTCTTTATCTCTTGCTTGAGCTCAGCGATCATCACCTTCAGTTTGGACAGATCATTTCTGCTTTCGAGCACCGTAGGTGAAGCGACAAGCTCTATCACAGACGATGATCCCAGCTCATGTGGAGTAGGTGAATGTGCGGACTGCAAGGCCTTTTCCAGTTTCAAATGATTTTCTCCAATTGGCAAGCTATCGTGACCTGCATCACTCACACATTCCCTCTCCATTTCGCTCTCAACTGGAGACGATGCTGGAGACCGTGGTCCCGAGGAGTCTTGGCTTTCGCCCATCTGTTCCAGGTCAGTCTCTGAAAGGCCGTACCTTGAACTTGAACTTGGACTTGTCAGTCTGGGCTTGGATGCAGCTTTAGTTTTCTTTTCCATTTTTTTCTGAGCCCCTTTCTTGCCGACCATGTTTATATATGCTGTAGTTGAACCCTCAGGTTGGATAAATACAGGATATCTCAGGATAATAAGGAAATGATATAAAAAATAACACCGCTGCTAATGGAGCTACATTTCAGACGTCCATCTCTTGCAACGGACGAGTTTTGAACACACATGAAATGCATATGTTTTCTAAATAACAATATATTATTTACCCCATACAACTCCAGGCACCGCACACCCAGATAAGCAGACTTGAACTGGGAGAAGTTTTTGCCCGAGTTGAGCTGCGGCGGTGGGGATGATGGGATAGCAGGCTGCTTGCTGCTTGTGCTGACTGACACATTTACAAAACAAAAGACACTAATAGAGAAGTGCAAAGGAATTTAAGGTGGCCTGGAATTATGAGTTTTTTTGTAGGCTTTGGGATTCTAGTGCTAGGAAAGCAGGAACAAATATGAGGCCTTTCTCCACATTAACCTGCAGGACATGTACTACTTTAGCCAATGCATTTTCTGTACTTTGATTTGATCTAAAACCTCATTGAAACTTATCAAGAACTGAGTGTTTATTTAAACAATCATTTAACTGCTGAAAAACTATGTTTTCTAAACTTTCACTTAAGAATGGCGGGTTACAAATTGGTCTGAAGTTGTCAAGTACACATCTGAGGTTTCTTTTAGAAATCTTGTTGAGACTGGTCAAGGACAGAAGGGGACGGTTTTAGTTGAGAAATTACTCTGTAGAGTTCAGGAAAACCTGTTTCAGGAATTTACATTTTTAAAAAAGAGCATGCTGAGGTTCAAAAACATTCATTTTGGAGGAATGTTTTAAATTGTTTCTAATATTGTTGATTTTTTTGTTTAAAAATAAGGCAAAAACCAAACAAGTTTTGCTAGAAGATTCCAGGAGGCATTCCATCGAATGAGCTGAGTTTAGAAGATTATCTATCAAGCATTGAAAACTGGGTGTCCTGCATGATCACTTATAACTTTAGAAAAATAGAACTGCTGTCTCAAGGTCAACTGCTTTGTTATATTCAGCTACAGTATATGTGCCTTTAATAATTCTTAGTTGACTGTTAGTTTAGGGTTCCTCTCTTTATGCTTGGCTTTTCTTCATTTTTGTCTTAAGATCCAACACACTATACGTTTTCCAGGGTATTTTAGTGCTGGAGGATTTCTTTGCAATTTCTCCAGGGGCTGCTATGTCAGCTGCAGCTCTCACCTTATCATTCATATATTCCACCTTTCTAGTGGCATCATTGGAAGTTACTGCATAAAGAACTAAATTCTAGTTAAATGCTTTACAGTTGTAGTTTCAGTAGTTCCATGACTGATAATGTGCCAAAATAGTCAGATATACCGATATCCATGACCTGCCTCATATTGTCTTTTAATCCTTTTGAAATTAGTAATTGCAGTATGTGTTCTCCCTTACAGTAGGATGGCTGACATGCTGGCTAAGATCAAGGAGTGCAACAAGTTAATAAACAGACTTGTTTAGATGTCACACTGAATATGCAAATGAAAATTAAAATCCCCCACAATTAGAAACCTATCATAATTAGTTATTATTATAGATGCTGAGAATTCCTCAGTTAAGGATACATTTTATTTAAGAGGTTTATAAATGATCAAAATGAGAGACTTAGTCATTCCTTGAATAATTACAGCAAGATGCTCAAAGGACACAAAAGCTTTTTTTACCTTGTTTTAAGAAGGTGCTGCATGCATTGTGTATACAATCAGGAATGTCAACGATACATGAAAGTTCCTTCAAAACACTTTCTAGATTCAAAGTTAAAAGGTGTTAATCCGTATACAATGCAGACATCCATTCCTGGGGCTTTCAGTTAATACTCAAGCACATCCAACAAGCTCAACTGAGTATGGGGCTGATGATCATAAACTTTCCACCTCCAAGCAGAAAAAAATTCCTTAGTTGGATTAAAGAAAGGGGGAATAGGGTGGGAGAAATACTGTGATCATCCTTTTCATGATTAGTAAACCACTCTCTGAAGGTGTGTGAGCAATGGAAACTCACATTATCCCAAATTATCACATATTTTGGGAGATCATTCTGGATTAGACCCTCTCATTTTCAGGTATAACATCTCTGTACAGGGTGTCTAAAAGGCCAACAGATGTTCTTTGTTGTACAGGCCTACAAGGGGAATATGAGTAA
The DNA here is from genome assembly GCF_016835505.1 of Polypterus senegalus. NCBI lineage: Eukaryota > Metazoa > Chordata > Cladistia > Polypteriformes > Polypteridae > Polypterus > Polypterus senegalus. The sequence continues at coordinate 170,492,619 of NC_053161.1, read as the reverse complement.
GCACACCGTTGTCAGAGATAGCTGCACACATGCTGAAGTTTCCACCCCATTGGCCTGGTTTATCAACAGTAGCTCTGTGACCAGTGAGATTCCTTCCACGCCTTCTGCCTTTAGCCAGATTGAAGCCCACCTCATCAACATATATAAAATTATGATGTGGTTCTCTCGAGTCCAGATCCATTATACGCTAAAGACCAACAAAAAAAAAAACATAATTATTGCACATACTGTGCTGTAAAATTGTATTTTGTTTACAGTATTTTGGACAACATCCATCCATCCATTTTCCAACCCGTTGAATCCGAACACAGGGTCAAGGGGTTTGCTGGAGCCAATCCCAGCCAACACAGGGTGCAAGGCAGAAACCAATCCCGGGCAGGGCGCCAACCCACCGCAGGACACACAAACCCACACCCACACACCAAACACACATTAGGGACAATTTAGAATCACCAATACACCTAACCAGCATGTCTTTGGACAGTGGGAGGAAAGCGGAGCACCCGGAGGAAACCCACGCAGACACAGGGAGAACATGCAAACTCCACGCAGGGAGGACCTGGGAAGCAAACCCGGGTCTCCTAACTGCGAGGCAGCAGCTCTACCCACTGCGCCACCGTGCCGCACACTTTGGACAACATAGTTCATCAAATAGATGCAAACCTGTTCAGATTTTACTTTCTTTATTTTACTATGCAGAAATATAACTAAAGTTGTACTATTTACTGTACATTACAGTATGCAAATAATATTTTACTTGAACATATTGGTAACGCAACTCCTTTACTCTGTCATCATTTCTTTCAAATGGGACCCGGTAGATATGTTTCTTGCTCATTTGTTGTCTTTTCAGCACTCGGTCAATTGTTGAGACACTTACAAATGAGATGTTCTCAAATATATTGTCATCTTCAGTCACAGCTCCCTGTACCTCCTGCAGTCGACTGGCATTATTTACAACCACCATGGCACAAATAGTGTTGAATAGCAAAAAGATGCCTTTGACCACCCTGTGAGGTAGTCTTGCAGTCCTATTTGGACAGTATTGTAAAATGGAGAAAATGCATACAGTAAATATACCAGTGTATGATACAGCATCAAATATGAAATGAAAATATACAGAAAAGTAAGTTACTGCAAACTCTGTACTTTGAAGCTTTACAATATACATATTTTTACATTACAGTACCCACCTGTACTCCTGACGAAATGTTTCTATGATTGGGGACACGGTAGTTTGCCCAATATTTGGCTATACTCTTCAACTAACCTTAGCCATTGTAAGACCTCAATTGACAACGTGGTCCACCTTATTTCATCAGAAACAACCCTGTGTACTCGGCCCTCTCTTCTGCTACCTTTATTTTGTCTTCTTACTCTTCCACCCTGCATCCTAACTTGCCTTCTTCCAGACTGTTGTGCCTGTTCATTAGCTTGTGGTTGGTCCATTACCATGTAGGAAAATGTTTCAGTAATCTGTGTTATGCTTGGTATATATATATATACTGCTCAAAAGAATTAAAGGAACACTTTTTAATCAGAGTATAGCATAAAGTCAATGAAACTTATTGATATTGATATTAATCTGGTAACTTAAGTAGCAGAGGAGGTTGTTAATCAGTTTCAGCTGCTGTGGTGTTAATGAAATTAACAACAGATGCACTAGAGGGGCAACAATGAGATGACCCCCAAAACAGGAATGGTTTAACAGGTGGAGGCCACTGGCATTTTTCCCTCCTCATCTTTTCTGACTGTTTCTTCACTAGTTTTTCATTTGGCTACAGTCAGTGTCACTACTGGTAGCATGAGGTGATACCTGGACCCTACAGAGGTTGCACAGGTAGTCCAACTTCTCCAGGATGGCACATCAATACATGTCATTGCCAGAAGGTTTGCTGTGTCTCCCTGCACAGTCTCAAGGGCATGGAGGAGATTCTAGGAGACAAGCAGTTACTCGAGGAGAGCTGGAGAGGGCCATAGAAGGTCCATAACCCATCAGCAGGACCAGTATCTGCTCCTTTGGGCAAGGAGGAACAGGATGAGCACTGCCAGAGCCCTACAAAATGACCTCCAGCAGGCCACTGGTGTGAATGTCTCTGACCAAACAACCAGAAAGACTTCATGAGGGTGACCCAAGGGCCCCATGTCCTCTAATGGGCCCTGAGCTCACTGCCCAGCAGCATGCAGCTCGATTGGCATTCGCCATAGAATACCAGAATTGGCAGATGCACCACTGGTGCCCTGTGCTTTTTACAGATGAGAGCAGGTTCACCCTGAGCACGTGACAGAAGTAAAAGGGTCTGGAGAAGCCATGGAGAACATTATGCTGCCTGTAACATCGTTCAGCATGAGCAGTTTGGTGGTGGGTTAATGATTGTCTGGGGAGGCATATCCATGGAGGGTCACACAGACCGCTACAGGCTTGACAAAGGCACCTTGGCTGCCATTAGGTATCAGGATGAAATCCTTGGACCCATTGTCAGACCCTATGCTGGTACAGTGGCTCCTGGTGCACGACAATTCCTGGCCTCATGTGGTGAGAGTATGCAGGCAGTTCCTGGAGGATGAAGGAATTGATACCATCGACTGGCCACCACACTTTCCTGACCTAAATCCAATAGAACACCTCTGGGACATTATGTTTTGGTCCATCCAATGCCACCAGGTTGCACCTCAGACTGTCCAGGAGCTCAGTGATGCCCTGGTCCAGATCCCCCACAACACCATCTGTTATCTCATTAGAAGCATGCACCGATGTTGTCAGGCATGTATACAAGAACACAGGGGCCATACAAAGTGCTGCGTACAATTTTGAGTTGCTGCAATTAAATTTTGGCAAAATGGACTAGCCTGCCACAATTTTTTCACTCTGATTTTTAGGGCGTCTTTGATTTCAAGGCTCTGTAGGTTGATCATTTTAATTTCCATTAAACGATGTGGCATCCTTTCGTTCCTAACACATTACCCAGTCTATATCAGTATAGATATCCAGGAGGATTTCTTTTTCCCATTGAGATCTGATGTGTTTTCAAAGTGTTCCTTTAATTTTTTTGAGCAGTTTATATATATACACACATACATACATCCACCCATTATCCAACCCACTATGTCCTAACACAGGGTCACGGGGGTCTGCTGAAGCCAATCCCAGCCAGCACAGGGCACAAGGCAGAAACAAACCATATGTGTGTGCTATGGAATTCACCTCTGAACAATTGTACAAAATAGTTTGATCGTTGGTTCAGCTAATGCCTCATGATCATAAGTTAAGAGTCACCTGAGACCTATTACTCAATACTGTTATAAATTTCAGATTTACCAAATACATAAATAAATATGCTAGACAGATTATGACAATTAGTTCATCATTTTGCATGGAATGACCAAAGCAATAAAATAATGAGTAGATGTTTTGAGTGGGAGGACTAATTAACAGAGAACGAGCATAACACATTTTGACTGAGATGACAAAAGCAAATGAGAACGTAAAAAGCAGCAGACAATTGTACACAATCAGATACATGGATGTACAAAGCATTTTCTATTTGTTCAAAACAATGGGAATTTCATGTCCACAACTAATAAACAGATATGGAGTTTGAACAAGTGGTTTTGAGAATTTCAATTCTGATCTGAGAAATGCACCAAAGCGATTGAGAAAAACTAAATTATGAAAAATCACAGTATGTCACGGTACGTGTTGTGTCCTACACCGCCATCTTGTGCATATGAATGATATTGCAATGAAGAGAAGTAAGTAACAACTGAATTTCTAAAGTGTTAAATAGACAGCCAAAACCTGGAAAATGCTAACTCAGCTGATCGGTCCCGTGTCTTCATTCCTGTTTTTTTTTTAATGGAACTGCCTTATTAAAGTGAAATCATCGTGCACATGTCCGGAAGTCCTCGGAGATTCTTTCACTTTCAGTTCTTCACTGTTAACGCCCGTTTGTCACACTGTTTAGACGTTCGCGATGGCAGCAGCTTATAAACCTGCTTTTTCTGCCGATCAGTACTCCTGCCCGGTGTGTCTGGAGGTCCTGAAGGAGCCGGTCACTCCACACAACTACTGCGTGGACTGCATCAATGACTACTGGAACCAGCCTGACACAGAGGGGGGCTACAAGTGTCCTCAGTGCAGACGGCCATTTAACGAGAGGCCAGAGCTGAACAAAAACATCGTATTAACAGAACTGATCGAGAAACTGAAGGAGGCTACAGACGACGGAGGACCGTCTGAGAGTTATGCTGGACCTGACGACGTGTCCTGTGATGTTTGTACGGGGAGAAAACTGAAAGCCGTGAAGAGCTGCCTGACCTGTATGGCCTCCTACTGTGAGATTCATCTGCAGCCGCATCTGCGATCTGAAGTTCTGAAAAGACACAAACTGGGAGAGTCGACTGGAAATCTCGAAGAGAAAATCTGTGAGAAGCATCAGAAAGTTCTGGAAATCTACTGCAGGTCCGACCAGACGTGTGTGTGCTTAGTTTGTGTGGCGACTGAACATAAGAATCACGACACGGTGACACCTGAAGAAGAGCGAGCAGCGAGACAGGTGAGGAGAGGAGTAGCGATGGGAAAGGTTAACTGTGGGGGAAGGAGCGGGGGTCGGGACTGTGTGGGGGACACAGGATCTAGCAGAGTTTAGTGCTCCTCTTTCACGAATTGATTCTTCTCCATTAAATTTATTTATTTATTTATTTATTTCAGTGTAAAGACATTCACTGTATGTTTGGTTCGTCTATTCTAGCCTATAAAATGTGGTAACCTGTAGAATCTTACACTAAAGCTGAGTTTTGTCATATTTTCCCGTTTGAAATCTATACATTTTACTATATGGTATTTCTTTATTAACATATCCTCTATATGTTTTTTGTACATTCATCCATTAGTCTCCGAGATGGTTTGAGATTTTGCTTGTTCTTCCTTTGTTGCTCTCCCCAGTTTTGACCAAAGATCTAATCATAACTGGAAGTCAATGCAGAGACTTAAGAAGAGAGATGAGCTGCTGTCACGTCCTTGTTCTAGTAATGACCCTTAAGACTTTATGTTGAATTAAATGTCTCTTCACATTTAATTATCAAACCTGCCTCATCCTATTTAAGGTTACAGGTTGTTGGGGTCCACCACACAGTCAGCGACTGTCATTCGTGCAAGCGCAGGATTGTCCTCCTCTAATCACCTGTGTGTCTTCTGCTATTAAGTCAAGTTCACACAAAACACAACCACAATACTGTAGTTCTTTTCCTGAATGGAGTGGAGCAGCATTGTTCTTTCGATGCCATGCTTCTTTCTGCATGTTCTTTTCCATCACTCATCTGACATTGCTTGCTTCTGAAGTGCTCAATACCTTGGTGAAGAGATCACTATCATGTTGGAGTGCCAAGGGCACAGTTCTCTCATTTTTCATATCAGTGCAACACCTCTCTATATATTGGGCATCAGGACATCTTTGCAACAATTTCTAAGTCTACTATGAGTTATTGTCTAGTTCAGAATAAAACACCTGCTTGGGAAACCAGTGTTTGGGCACACAAGCTACAAGACCCACTGATGTTTAGCCATTATCATTTCTTTGATTAAAGTGCCAGCTTCCTCCACCATTTTAGGAATAAAGTCCTGAAGATGTATAATCAGTTCCTCTCCACCACCGTGTAAAATCTCAGTAGGAACTCTGTTGACACTGGTTGCTTTGTGATGTTTCATTCACCTGACTGTTGTTTTAGATCATCCAAACTTGGGGCATTTTGTGTTTTGCAATTGTGAAATCGCCTATGAAAATTATTTTGGTGTCAATTTTTCAAAACAATCAAATCTGCTTGTTTTCCTCATCACTATCAGTGGGCCTTTTGTCTCTCATTAAGACAAGGACTACCTGTTTTGGGGACCCCAGAGTGATAGATTGCTTAGCTTTTGGTTGCCCCAAGCAGGTGATGTGTCAGTACTGTCTACATCATTATTGTAGCAGAGAAGTTACTCTGGCCAGTTGGAGAATAAACCGAGTACCCAGATGAGACCCCATCAAAAAACTTGGAGGTTGGTGGCAGGACTGGCACTCCATTACCATTAAAAACTCCACACAGCTCCAAAACGGCAGACAGGACTCCTTTCTGCTATCAATGGGAGTTTCTCTGCTGCAGCCGCCCATAGAAAATTTTTAAGCTCTATGAAGGGAATGGGGAAAAGTCCTTGGGAGCCTCGTTGAAACTGCTGGAGAACCAATGGGCTCAGGCCTGTTGGAGATTGAAACTGGTGTAGTGCTGAGGCGCCACCTGCTACACAGCAGCACTCTGGTCCTAATCTAAGGCAGCCCATCCAAGTAGGCACGTGGAACATCTTTTCTCTCCAGCATGATGATCAACTTCCTCTGCTGTCAGAGGAGCTTCGTAACTCCGTATTTCAGTGGCTGCACTCTCTGAGGTGCACAGGCCGCGGACTGGCCAGATCTCTGTAGATGGGTATACCTTTTATTGGTCTGGTCTCTCTAATGGCTGTCATACTCAGGGAGTAGCTGTTGCTGTGGTGGATTGGCTTCTTCCCGTGGTGTCTGATGTCACTCCTTTCAATGAGCGTATTATGAGACTCGGATTATGGCACTCTCTGGGTGCCTTGTCTGTTGTCTCAGTGTATGTTCCGACCGCGGTGAGCGATGCCTTGATGAATGAGACATTTTATTCGCAACTTTGCTGAGTGGTTAATGAGTGCTCGCAAGGTGATACCCCTCTGGTCAGAGGTGACTTCAATGCGACCACTGGCCCTGACGGGGCTGGCTATGAGAAATGTGTTGCTCCCCATGTGTCTGGTGACTGTGGTGAAAATGGCTCCATGTTCCTTGAACTTGCAAAGGCCATGGGCTGCAGATTATTGGATTCTGGTTCCTGTGTCCTGAGCCGCATCGTTGGATTTGGTAGTCCAATACTGGTGGTTCTGTTAAGGAGATTGATCACATCTTTGTGGGCAGACGCTGGAGGCTGTTTCAGAACTGCAGGGTCTACAGAAGTGCTCAGTTCATGAATTCTGACCACTGTTGTTGCTACACTGAGGATCCAGCTTGTGGAAGCCATTAAAAACAAATCTTAATGAAACTGCTGTGAGGTTAGCCGGTCAGATGTAATACTTTGTTCTACATAATTGAATGATTTTTATACTCTTATGCACACCACAACTTGACCTCTCAGTTCTTTTAGCTTGATCACCATCTCTTCATATGTAAGAAGTACTAAAACATTTTGAAAATTTAAACTAAAAATACTTCAGAATTTCCTTGCCTTTGATTACGTGTTCGTATTGTTTCCTAATAGAATTCTAGCATTTTAGTTAAGCCTAATCTCTTCTATCTAATCCTAAATTATAAACCAGACATTCTCCTCACTTCTTCTAACTTTCACTCCTCCATCTTTTTTCTAAATTCCTGATCGCTCAACGAGGCCATCACTCCATCGACTCGCTTGTCCTTTCTCCTTTCACTCTTCTTTTCCCATTGTCTTCAATCCTCCCTGTAGTCTTGTCCTTTACGTATCTTGCAATATGATGTGTGAGTCCCTGTCTTGTACCCCAAAAATGAGGCTGAGTCTCAGTACTTTAGCAAAACCAGTTTTATTCAGCTAGAAACAGGAAGAGCACGGTTATTTATTGTAGCAGGATCTACCATTCTTCCAAACACAGACACAGCAATCAGTTAGGGTCGTGGCCAAGTAATGCTGTTACCTTCATTTATAATGTTCTTTTCATCACCCATCAAAAGACAGGAGTTTATAGCATGACTGAGATCAACTCGTAGTTGTTTCCATGGCGCAATGCTGTGGCGCTTCAAACCAGCAGTTGCCTTGGTTACAGTCAAGCAGTCCTCCACAGACGCAGCAATCGCGGTTCAGTGTGTCATCCTGTTGGGGGATTCCCAAAAGATTTCAGAAACCACATAGCACATTCAGCTCCATGATGCTCAGCTGATGAACACTTGCTTCTTGTTCCTTCCTCAATCTCCAGATACCTCTCCTCTATTTTGTCTCTATACAGAATCAGCTGGAGGAGAGAAAGGAAGAAGTGAAAAATGAAATTGAAAAAAAAGAAAACAAACTTAAACGGATGAGGAAAACCATAGAGATGATTCAGGTGAGAACATCACAGTGCATGTGTGTTCAAGGGTGTTATAAAAATAGCTTTTATACAAATAGATTTGCCATTATCATACTTAAATGTTGAACATAAAAATGTGTAGCTATTTAGTAAAGATGTTGACCTTTTTAAACCTAAAATTTAATTGTCATCAATTTTTTAAAACATTTTCATATATAAAGGCCTAAATGCTTTCAATATTGTAATTTCTGATGCTTAATCTTGAAGAAACTGTTTGCCACTTTGCTTTTCCACTTTTTCTAATTTGAGTTTCTACTTCTGTAAAGCTGTTCACACTAAAATTAATTTCTGTTTTCGTCTGATCAGAGCTCAGCAGAGAGAGAAGTGCAGGAACATGAGAAGATCTTCAGGTCTGTACTTGAGTCCATAGAGAGATTGAGGTCAGAGGTCATTGAGGTCATTAGAGGTCATGAAAGAAGGAAAGTGAGAAAGGCTAAAGAGTTCATGGAGCAACTGGAAAAAGAAATCAAAGAGCTGAAGAGGAGAAACACTGAGCTGGCCAAACTTTCACAAATAGATAACCACATCCACTTCCTAAAGGTGAGAGATTCACTCCAAAGGAAACCAGCAGGACTTTGTAACATACAAGTCTTTGTGTCTTATGTCCTCGTTCTCTCTTCTTCTCTTGCAGAAGTTTCCATCTCTCTGTTTCCCTCTTGGAGATCAAGACATACCAGCCACAAGTGTTACTGAAGATTTGCTTCCTGAGACTCTGAGGATGAGTTTATCTGATCTGAAGAAGAGTCTGGAGGAGATCAGCAGCTGGGAGATTGTGAAGATCAGTGAGCCTGGTGGGTTGTGTGTTTTCAGTTGACCAGGTAGATGAATCTGTGCTGCTCATCACAAGTGTTTAAGGTTCATATTCTGCTCTTGTCTTTCTTTTCTAAGGGGTTGATGATTCACGTCACATCCCACAGAATTTGAGGACCAGAAATGGACTCTTAAAATGTAAGTCTGTCTGTAGTTATGTTGAGTTTAATCAAACGATGGATCAAAACATTGATTTTTTAATATAATTTATTGTGTGCTAAGTGGAGTATAACAATGTAATGTGTTTTATGGATAATAGCTCAATTCAGACCAGTGAAGGAGTAAATGTTCTATTTGTGACTTTGACTAGAGTGCACCAGGTAGCACTGTTACACACTAGGACTGTTAGGTATTGCACTGGGTGGTTAAAAGCCAATTTCCCATTGTTAAGAGAAAAGGATGCCAGGCAGAAAAGTGATGGGTCTCACTGGAGGCAGGAGGGCAGTGCCTTCAAATAGGAGAAACAGAGAATGTTAGTTTTCATAGCAGGTTGCTTGGCCATTTGCCTAAAGTAACAAACTTTAAACTACAGTCTTCACCAGTGACATGCTGTGGGACCTTAAGTCAATAACTTCACCTGCTAGTGTTCAAATTTTGCAAATATGAGAGAATTCTACAAAATCTTTTCAAAGAATGTTTTCAAAGAAAAGTACTTTACAAATCCAGATGACTACTGATCTCATCTTGAATCTGTCTCACTTTATTATCTTCAATATCTCAATTAACTAACCACAGGTCCAACTATTCAGCACCTTGGACGACATTCACTGCTACAGGAAATCTTCATTTCAGTGTAGTGATTGGTTAAGGTAGTGACTTCCAGTCGCAGCCCTGGTGCTCCATGTGGACACAGACAATGTTCTGCCATTTTCCCCTCTAAGTGGTCTGTTTGTTTCTTTAACTCCACCTTTTATCTTATTTTATCTATCTATCTATCTATCTATCTATTTGTCACCAAACTGACAGCCTTATCATTTTTATCTTGTCACAGTATTTTCTTATGAGAAAAGTCCAATTGTAATCAGAATGTTTAGGGGGCATTAAACATCTGTGAAACTGAGAGGTATCAAGGAAACAAAACATATTCTATAAGCTAGCTTTGAGCTATATAAGAGTTTAAGAGTTCATTATTAAAGACTTGTATTATTTCTTTCTTTTAACTCAAGACCTCCAGATTCCATTCCCAGCAGCTTGGACACCTGCATAGGTGCTGGCAAGTCAATGATAGAGTGAAGCAGCGTGCTATTGTTTAATGGCGCAGCTACTTACCGTGTCATGTGCAACAAGTAATTATTAATTGAATTGTCCGGTTTTTTATAAGTGGGTTCTCCAGATTCTTACTTAATGGTGAGAACTGATTAACTGAAAGGACACCTATTTTCAGTTCATTATGTGTTTTTACATTGTATCAATTCTAACTTTCCACTGACAGGCTCAATGGATTTTACATATTTAAAACTCTATAGAAATTAAATAAAACATTAAATTACATTGACAAAATTAACAGAATGTAAAAAAGCAAACAATATGCATTTACATTAAGAAGTGATCTGTAAATCAGATACAATGTGCAGCTGTCTGTCTGTCATTAGCTTTTGTAAAAAGCCACATTTCTCCATGTGTTTCCTGCAGAGGCATTAGCTCTCTTGGAAATGTGTTCTTTTAATATTGTGGCTTATTAAATAATTAAACAATATCATAATATACCAGAAAAGGCGATATCCCTCCCATAGTGATTACGGCGGTACAAGAATCACATGAGACAAAATATCTTTTAGCTTACATTTACTGACGTTTTACGCAGTTACAGACGGGAGGCATATGGACAGACTTTATCCAGGTGGGAATCTGGATCAACACAGTCAGCCATTTTCTCCGTCCCTACGCTGGGAGGGTTTCCAACACCTATTGTTGGCACAGCCTCGAAGGGTCTGGCCACTGTCCAGACCTTTTATATGGTTCTTGCTTCATTTGCTGGTCTTCTCGTTTCCAAACAAGGGCTGAATTCCTCTCCCACAAAATACAGAAATATCATAGTGCTTACATGTCGATTCTCATTCTCCCAAGAAGGAAAGAAGGTTTGTGCTGATAGAGGACAGAAATACCTAACCTGTGTTTAAGCTGACTATACAAGCCTCCAGTTGTCTTTGGCTATCTAATCCAATGCTTGGTCAGCAATTCTAACTGCTGAGCCTCTGTGTGCCACAGTTAACATGCACATGTGAATAAAACTCATAACAGTACTGTCCAGATACAGTGACATAAAGAAAATGTAGTATTACAAGCCACCCTTTGTCACTGGATCTGTGACAAAAAACAATATTTGAAAGTCATATCCACAAAACAAAAGGTACTTGATTCCCCATCACAGTGTCAATATTTCAAGTCATTTACGGACATGTGAGATGTAGTATCACTATAGCTTCTGTACCATTCATCTAAAACCAGCGTAAACATGGACAAACAGTTACATTTAACATGCTGTTATCAAGTAGTGATATCTCATCAATGGTGTTAGTGGAGATTTTTGCCGTTATTTCTTACATAGTCAGTGTTGTATCTACATATTACTGAATTCATGCAGTGGGTGTCATAGCATCAGATTATATTAGAATCCTATATAGCATCTTGATGGATTACACTATTCTTTGGCACTTCTATCATTTCTAGCTTCAATATGTTGCTAGATGTGCCCACCCTTTGATGTCTGATCCCTTTATGAGTTACAATAGTTGTAACATAACTCAGATGCTATTCTAGCTTCATTGCTATGATTATTAATTGTTCTTAACTAGTATTATTGCATAATTGTTCATTCACTATCTGTTATCCTCCCCAACTTCACTATCAGATGTTCTATTCCAAGTTACCAATTTACAAGTTCACATCATTGATAAATCATGCATATCCTCATACCTTTGAGCCCTTCTTATAATAGTTTCAAGTATTTTCCTAGACTTGCTATATATATATATATATATGCCTTGTCCAACCCAGTGGTTTGTTAACAAAGTCTCTTTCTTGGTGGCTTTGCAGATTGGTAACTTTGCAGATCCGTCTGAACAAAGTGTGACTGCTTCAAGGCACTAAAGTTTGTTGTTACTGGAACAGAAAGTAAACAGTCCTTTTATCAGTAGGGAGCTCATAAGATGAACACATGGTGACTGTCCCTTTTAGCAGAGGTTCACTTCCCTCTAAGCTTGCACTGTATTCAGTGGTCATTCATGGGAGCCTTCAACAGCTGTCACATCACCTCAGTGGCTACAGCCTGTCCCTGCCACAGTCCATAAAACTTGTCTTAGTTCATGGCATCAAATCTGAGTAGCTGGACTTGCAATCTTTCTTTAGTTCTTTACTCCGTTCCCTCTGGAAAGCAAGTGTTTCTTCACCAGCTATTCTCAGGTATGTGCAACAGATTAAAAGTCATTAGCGCAGTACAGTCTCTGTAAATCTTCGTTTGTATATACACCACCTGTTACTTCATTCATAAACTTTACCACTGAATGGAGAGGCTTTAACCACTAAATTGAGTGGCTAAACCATAAGCTACTTGCTATGCTAACTAGAGAAGGGTGGAAGGTAGAGCAAATACATAACATAAAGCAATTATTTCCCAATCATATGTATCATACAAATGCAGCATTATAAATGACAATTCTAGACCCGCAGTTCAGTCTCATAAAATAACAGCAAGAAATAGAGTAATACATTTAAACTATGCTAGTGACAATGTTTCTTCAGTAGGATCATCATACATTACACAAAATTCACACATTGCCTACATTATAACATCCATATCATATAGCTGATCTTATTAAAAGACAAAATCTGTAAGATTTTATAACAGTTCATATAGACTAATGCTTCTAATGTATAACTGCATAATCCATTGAGCTGTGTGCATTATCACTGAGCATTAACCTAATACATGGATGCAATAACAAGTCTTCTAAAATTAATCACTTACAGAAACAAATCAATACATGATTTCTAATACATTTTGTAATTACTGAAGTGATAATAATAATAATCATTTGTCATACATCAAAATATGTAAACCCTCTATACTGTTCTTTCAAAGAATGAAATCAGTCTAGTGTTCATTGTTTGCATATTGTCATTAAAACATTTAACACTTGCACTAAATCAGCATGCAAGAAAATTATTCTAATAGCTGCTATTCATTAATTTATGATTGATAAATATTCACTATCCTACGATTAGATTATTTCTAATTGCTATGCCCAAACTTGCTATTAAGCTATTTTTTTGCAACTTGTATAAAAACATAGTTTGTTTTCCATCCGTTGGTCACTGGATTTGCTGAATCTGGAGAACAAGAACATCTATAGATTTTAAATGCAACTTTTATGCTTATAACACTTTTCATGAAATTCAGATTTGAAAATTCTTCTCTTTAACTGACCATGTTACAAGCTATTCTGAGATTCGTCGAGGTCAATAAGTCATGGCGTTATTTAAACTCTGCATCTGTTTGCAGGCTTCAAAACACAGACCAGGCACAGATTGTGTTATCAATCACCAGTCATGATCACTATTGATATTCACATGTATTACATTTAACTTTGAATATTATTATATGGGACGTCTCCCATTTCTACAGTTTAACATTCTTAGTCAGCTGACGAACATAGAAAGACAGACGTACAAATGACATAAACACGCATCTGCCACCCCAGACTCTGAATAAAAATAATTTATTCGTCTTTTATTTTCTTTTCTAGATTCTAAACTCTGCTTCATGTCCAAGTAGAATTACTTAGCTAAAGCAGAAATTCGTTCACTAGAGAACAGACAATCAACCTTCACTCGTTTCAGTCATTTCTACACAGTATTTGGCAATTGCTTCATTCTTTCACATGTATTCACATACTCGCGTTCTCTTTTACAACAATACTTCATTCACAGAATAAAGTTCTCGATTTCTAGCACACGTGCTATAAACTCACTCGAGGTTGTGCTTTTTTGTTTATCTATAGGGTTTCACCATGCAACATACTTAAGCACGTCTTTTCCTTCATGCTTATTATTAATCAAACAACATCTCAGGCCGCAAGCTGATATTACTGAAAATATTAGGAATGCTTCTTACCTCAGTTTCATACGCGCTATTTTCCAGATCATGGAATTTTCGTGGCGAACATTACGACTCAGCGTCAAACGAGGGTAACGTATTACCCGTGGCGATCCGTAAATTCTGCGACAACAAGAAAATCCACGCGAGGAAATCACGCAGCACAATTCCACAACAAGAAAGTGTTCCCAGAAAAGTTATGCGGTCACAAAGAATATTCTGACTTAACAAGGAAAACATACATGCTTGAACCTTTATCTCATATCACCGGGCAAGTGTGCTAACCACTGCGCCACCATACATTCCCTTAAGAGTTCCCAAAATACATAACCTCCATTCATGCACAATCGGGCACATGCTACATATCCGTGAGAACTTGTCTCCCTTATTATTTAGTATTATTAAAGAGTATTTTTCCTTTAAACTTGATCAGGGTTTAAAAGAAAAAATGTTTTGCACGTTTATAAGTTTTAAACAAAAGTGGAGACATTCTTTTTTTTGATTTGCTTTAAACCAATTGTTCTTATTGTAAGTTTTAACCCCAAATGTATTTATTCTTTTTCCACTTTGTTGTTCGAGCTCTTTTGCATTTTAGCGCTATATGTGTACACCGTTTTACAAATTCTTTTTAAACATTAGCTTATAAAGTATGTTCGTTATTTAAGCTATATTTAAAAGGTAATTTAATTATTTCTGTGTGTTTAAACACACGGCAATTTCTTAAAAGTACCAAAATAGGTGGGGGTTTTGCCAAAACCTTTAACCTGTAACCTTTACCCTTGTAGGTAGACTGATAGAAACAGCTGGCGTCTTTTAGACTGCTTGTAACACGTGGACGAAGCTTGTATTTTTGCATCGGGCTGCTTGGATGCCATTAAAGATTTCTACAAATTATTTTAGCGATCGTGATTGAGACGTTATGGATTCTATCGCTGTTGCTTTGATTTCATCTTTAAGTTTTTTCAGCTCCGCTGGATTACCACGCAA
Source organism: Polypterus senegalus (assembly GCF_016835505.1). NCBI lineage: Eukaryota > Metazoa > Chordata > Cladistia > Polypteriformes > Polypteridae > Polypterus > Polypterus senegalus. Next base: position 170,477,590 of record NC_053161.1, on the reverse strand, counting down.
ACGGCAAGGTGAGTGCAATGCCTGCATGTCTTGTCTGCCTGCCGCAACTAATATACAATAACGCGCCGTTCTTTATAGCCTTCAATATTGTTTTCTAAAGGCTAGCGATGTAATTTATTGTAAATACGTGTTTCCCAACACGGCATTTACTTTTCTAGGTAGATTTTGGGCTTCGTACGGCCATTAATTAATCTGTGCTGCCCTGTGAGTGCCGTTTCATTTTACTGGACAGCCAGTCTCGTGCCATCAGTTTCAATCTTGTTGTATTCCATTTATTTTGTCCAATTTTAGTCCCACTTATGCGTTAAACTTAAAAGTCCAACCTTAAAGTTCACTCTCATACCGTAGGTAGCAGACGCTACCACGATTCGCCGACAGATGTCGGGCTTTCTTTCCAGCCTCATGCACTGTGCCGAGTTTGACAAGTCCGCCTCTTGTCTTTTGATGGGATAAATTAATCAGGCCAGGCATGTTAAGGCAGTTTTTAATTCTCGGCCGGAGTCCATGACCGTGCGCGCAACCAATCCGAAATATATATATCAAATATTATTACCGAGCCTCCCATTCATCAGTGTAAGCATATGTTTAATATATATATAAAATATTATAATTAATATATAATAATATAATTATTAATGTAGCCACAATCCTGCCGACTACGCCATTATGTTTCCTGCAGAGGCATTAGCTCTCTTGGAAATGTGTTCTTTTAATATTGTGGCTTATTAAATAATTAAACAATATCATAATATACCAGAAAAGGCGATATCCCTCCCATAGTGATTACGGCGGTACAAGAATCACATGAGACAAAATATCTTTTAGCTTACATTTACTGACGTTTTACGCAGTTACAGACGGGGAGGCATATGGACAGACTTTATCCAGGTGGGAATCTGGATCAACACAGTCAGCCATTTTTCCGTCCCTACGCTGGGAGGGTTTCCAACACCTATTGTTGGCACAGCCTCGAAGGGTCTGGCCACTGTCCAGACCTTTTATATGGTTCTTGCTTCATTTGCTGGTCTTCTCGTTTCCAAACAAGGGCTGAATTCCTCTCCCACAAAATACAGAAATATCATAGTGCTTACATGTCGATTCTCATTCTCCCAAGAAGGAAAGAAGGTTTGTGCTGATAGAGGACAGAAATACCCTAACCTGTGTTTAAGCTGACTATACAAGCCTCCAGTTGTCTTTGGCTATCTAATCCAATGCTTGGTCAGCAATTCTAATTGCTGAGCCTCTGTGTGCCACAGTTAACATGCACATGTGAATAAAACTCATAACAGTACTGTCCAGATACAGTGACATGAAGAAAAATGTAGTATTACACCATGACAACAAATAAAGTTCTCTCTATCTAAGCTGCCTTTGGATTTTAACAGAGATTTTACCTCTCTATTGGAACTTCTTTTAAAAATGTTATGTTTAGGAAATTTGAACTCCAGTCACTCTGGAACTAACAACAGCATATTAATTTATCAATGACATTTTGACATCACTTAAATTGGACTCTGCTATCTATAAAGCTGTTGAGTCTCAAGCGTCATTAGGCACATTTTTAGCTTCATGATATTGTAAAGTGCTGCTAAAAAAGCATTTCATGTGGTCTTCTACTTTATGTAATTGTATTCTATTTTATGAACATGACTTATTGTTGCAACAATATTTAATAAACTTAAATGTGATAACTACCTCTTTGAATAAGTAACTAAAAAATGTAAAATGAACTTATTTTTAAATCCGTTTACGTAAGTTTCCAAACACCCCTGAACATTACTCCATGCATACATTTTCTTACTTGTTTATTTTTGATTACTTGAGATGTCAGATTAAACACACAATGTTTATGGACAAGCACTTCTTGACAGTCCCACTGCTCATTCCCATCTAATAGAGGCCTGTCAGCACTTGGTCTTCATCAGGTCACTGCCGACACTTTAGCAGGCTGTTGCTTATACCAAGTAGATGTTAAATTTGTTTAATTGCTGTAAATTATTCTGGAACATACAAATAAAATTTATAAAATATATATTTATTCTTTGACATGACTTAGATTTGGAAAATGAGGGCTTCTTCTTTACTGCTTTCTCTTAGTCTTTTCCCACTTCTTTGTGGGGTCGATGTGTTTGATCATGCTTCGCTGAAAAGCTTGGCCCTGCACCTTCTCACCAATAAAGCCCTTTTCCTTCAGATCTTATTTTATTCTATCTATCAACCTAACCTTTTGCTCACATATCTTTGTTTCTCCTCATTACATGTCCAGTCTACTTTAACCTACTTTCCTGTACTTTCTTAGCTATCTCTCCCACTTTGTTGCACCTCTGATTATCTCATTTCTTATTCTGTCCTTTTCTGTAACTCCACATATCCATTTCAACCTTCTCATTTCTGCCACATTCAACGTTTTCTCCTGTGCTCCATTTGCTTCCCATGTCTCTGCTCCATGTACTGTATCATTGCTGGTCTTGCCACTGTCTTAAAAACTTTACCTTTAATCTTCACCTTAATTCTTCAGTAACACAATACTCCTGATACCTTCTTCCGATTGTTCCTTGCACACTGCACTCTATGGCTTTTCTCTGCATCTAATTCTCCATCATGGGCTACCACTGATCTTAGATTTTTAAATTTATTCACTCTTTTCAGTAGTTGACCCTGCTGGCTAACTTCTGAATTCTGATCATCATTAACCCTCATATTCTGTCCTCTTTGTCCTATTTATCTTCAATTCTCTATCTTCCAATGCCCTTCCCCATTCTTTCAACTTCTTCTCCACTTCTTTGTTTCTGGTGTTACACAACACAATATCACCAGTAAAATGCCTGTATCAAGGGGATTGCTCTTTTATCCCACAAGTCAAAACATTCATAATCAGATCAAAGAGGTAAGGACTTCAAGAAGATTCCTGATGCAGACCTCCTCTGACTGGGATCTTGTCTGTTATCCCAACACTGCTTTTAACCTGAGTTCTCACTCCCTCATACATATCCTAGACTATCCTCACATACTTCTCTGGTTCTCCTTTCTCCCTCATGTACCTCCAGACCTCTTCATGTGGCACTCTATCATAAGCCTTCTTAAAATCAATCTACAACATATGCAACCCTTGCTGTTTTTCTAAATGCTTCTCTATGAGCTGTCACAATGCAAAGTCTGCATCAGTTTTTCCTCTCCCTGGCATTAATCCAAACTACTCCACCCTATGGTGGTCTCTTCCATAAACCTTCTCTCTATAACTTCTTCTTCTTCATCTGACTGTGTCATTTCTTATTTTGTCCGTTTGTGTAAGTCCACACACCCATCTTAACATTCTTCTTTCTGTCACATCTATCTTTTCTCCTGCACTCCCTTTACTGTCCATGCCTTATGTTCATACATCATTGCTGATCTTACCACTGTCTTAAAAACCTTACTTTTCACCTTTGCCTTAATTCTTCAATCACACAATACTCCTGATACCTCCCTCTATGATTGTTTCACAAATTTTCATTGTGTGTGACATCAGGTTTATCCCTCTATAGTTTTCACATTCCTGAGTATCGCTCTTCTCCTTATAAATGGAAACAATCACACTGTTCCTCAACTTCGCTGGTATTCTCTCTTCTTTCGTTGATTTTCTGCATTAGATGCCACACCACATCTACTCTGTCTTCTCCAAAACTCTTCCACTATTCTGCTGGTATTTCAGTGCTGTTGCCTTTACTTTTGTGATTCTTTTCAGAGCGTTCCTTACTCCCTCCCTCCTTATTGTTATTCTTGGTACTAGCCCATCATCTGGGACTCCATCCCAAATTACTACTGTACTCTTAGATTTTCTTTAGTCAACAGCTTTTCAAAGTACCATCTATTTTTTATCCTACCATGATCACTTAAGACCATACCTTGCTCATTTTTCACTTTCCTTATTTGACTAAAATTCATCCTTGATTAGACTCTAGCCTTTGCTGTTCTAAAATTAATTTTCTCTTCCTCTGTGGTCTCCAATTTTTGGTAAATCTCCTCCAAAACTTGTGCTTTGGCCACTTCCTCCTTTGCATCTTTGTTTGTTTGCCTATACATTTCTCTATCTAATCTTATTTTTATATTTTATCTTTTTATGTTTTTTTTATAACATTTTCTTTCTTCATCTTGTAAAGCACTTTGAGCTGCATTATTGTATGAAAATGTGCGATAGAAATAATTGTTGTTGTTATAGCTATCTTTCTTCCTCCCAGATTGACACTTCTTCTTTGCCTCCTTCTTACCTTTTATCACATCCTGTATGTGTTCCACCATCATGTCTCCTTGTGCCCAGGAGGGCTCCTTCATGTCAATTTACCCAGCACATCTTCAGCTGCTCTTAATACAGCTTTGCTGTTCTACTCCCACCATTCCTACACACTCTCAGATGATTGCACTTCATTTCAGACTTTCTCCCTAAACCTGTTCTTAAGTCTTTCCTCTTTTAATCTCCACCTCTTTACCCTTGGTGTGCTGCTGTTGTTTCACTCTCTTGCTGGTTTTGATTTCCCTGCCCATCACCACCACTTTATGTTGCACTGTCACCATTTATGAATTTACAATTCTTTATATAATAATTCATTACATTTATATAACACTTTTCTCACTACTCAAGGTGCTACCACACAGGGAGGACTGGGGTTCTGAACCCATGATCTCCTTACTGCATGGCATTAGTACTACCACTGTGCCACCTGTCTCATCTTTCAAATGAGATCTTCTACACATTAGAAAGTTTATTTGGCTTTCCCTTCCTCCAGTACTACCGTGTACTACCGTAAGACTGGGTCTTATATTTATTTTGCACCAAAAGATGCACTAGGGCTTATTTTCAGGGGATATCTTATATTTATTCATGTACAACAATATACATTTATCCAAATACAGTCATGTCATCTTCTTCTGGAATATCTTCATAACTCTCCATATTGAAACCTTGAAATCCAGCCTGAATTTCTTGCTACTCTAGCCGCTTTTAGGATCCTCTAGTATCGAAGTAAGTGATTTGATGTTTGATGCTGTGAAGCAAAATGCCTGACATACAAATGTATTCATGTTGCTTTTATATTCAAGCATCACATATTTCCCAAAGTAATGACACGATACATTTTAAAAGTCTCACATACCATCTTCTGTGCCTTTTTTTTTTTTTTGTACCTTACAATACCATCAGAATGTATAGCGGCGTATTTGAGCCACAGAGAAAAAAAAATAAGGACATAATGAAAATGTCTATTTTGTGATCAAAGTTTCGGCTTTAAACTCGAAATGTCCACTTTAACCTCGTAGTTTATTTTATCATTAAAGTAGACCATCGTAAACGTCATCTTAAAACCAACCCAGTTGTTAATCGCAATGCACTTCTGGGGCTTCCTCCTGAACGGACAGCAGCAACAAGCAGCAATAGATCACCACACAGAAGACATTAAATGTATAATATTCCAGCTCTCTGCACATTTAGAATCCTTAGATTTATACTTCATATCACTTTCATGATGAAATGCATTAAAGTATGTACAGTATGTTAGATTTTACAGATAAATCGTTAACTTAATGTAAATAATAAATACTGTTAATATAATTACACATATGAGGTGGCACGGTGGCAGAGTGATAGCGCCGTTGTCTTGCAGGGAATCACGTCCCTTGTGATCCTTGCCTGGAGTTTGCATGTTTTCCTGGTGGGTTTCCACTGTGTGCTCCAGTTTCCATTCAAACACACTGCCTTGTGATGAGTTGATGCCGGCATTGACGCATCCCCGAATTGATGGATGTAATCATTAAACATCCTTTTCAGAGATATTATGGCAAGGTGTCCACGGAATTTAATGGATGTTTCGGGCACACGCGTCACATCGCGTGAAGTATAAACCTGGCCTTAGGCGCCTTACTTTTCAGCTGATGATCTTAAGTATTACAGATCAGCCTGAACATCATTATAGGGCTTATTTTAAAAGTAGGTCTTCTTTTGGGAAAAACACGGTATAAGTCACAGGCTGATTTACTTTCTTTCCTAAAAATGTGTTAAGGTTTACCAAATCAGATGACATGGCTCAATCTACTATCCTCTCCCCTTCCTTTTTGATCCCCCTACTCACTGCCCTCCATGTCCCTTTTCTGTCATCTCCCTGCTCTTTCCCACAGGACCATTTAAATAACCAATAGCAATCACCTTTACTCCCTCTGTACTTCCCTAAGTTCTTCATACATCTTTGCCCAGAAATCCTCCTCTTCCTCACAGCCCACTTGAGGAGCATATACACAAATGACATTAACTACAGTCTCACCAAAGCCTAGCTTGACACTCCTCACTCTATCACTCCTCCTACTCACACTGACAAGTCTATCTTTTAGTTCTTTGGATACTACTAGACCTACACTATTACTCCATGCTCATTTCCACCACTTTATAATGAGTTAAATCCTCTTCCCAATTCTCTTGTCTTATTTCCCTTTCACATTGTTTTCTGCACACAACACCCCACTTTCATCCTTTCCATCAAATCTGCCAGCTCTCTTCTTCTTTCCCAGTCATTGTCCCCATGTTCAATGTTTTCAGTGTTCTCTAAACAAGGCCTTTACCCCATTTCATTTCTGGCTCTTCCTGTCTTTTAAATTTTTGTTCTCAAACATCAATTCTCTCTCTATGTCCTCCTTTACTCTATGTTTCTCCTCCACCTGTCCTGTGGTCCCATATTTCTTTATTCCTCCTGTCACTCTGCTCCTTGTGCTGCTGATCACCACTTTCCTCTTTTGACCTCAGACTTACTGTTTTATGTTCTTTCATGACACTCATCCACTCATTTCAAAGCTTCCACTGTTCACTCCATCTGTTCCCAACTCGGATCTGCATCCCGACCTCACTGGACAGGACCAACTCCCTGACTATAAAAACTCAAGTGCTGCCCTCTTCTGGACCACGTGACATCTGCAGCTGCTACCCACACTGTCTTCACATTAATGATAATAGATGTTTGATTTCAGATCTACTCATATGTCAGTAACATCATGAAAGTCACAAATGTAATTGTTTCTGTTAGATGCACTGCTACCCTCAGGTTCAAGTCTCATATGTCACAATGCCAGCAGATTTCTTCAACTTGGTTTCTTTTAATTTCTCTTCATTCAGACTTCTGTCCACTCACACTGGATCCCAACACGGCAAACAATTGTCTATACCTGTCGGCAGGGAACAAGAAGGTGACAAGTCAGATGAAAAAGATCCCGTATCCTAAACATCCTGACAGATTTGACAGTTGGCTTGAAGTTCTGTGCAGAGAGGCTTTGAGTGGGACCCGTTGTTACTGGGAGGTTGAGTGGAGTGGAAAAGAGATTGACATTGGAGTGACATATAAAGGAATAGCAAGGAAAGGAGAAAGAGATGAAAGTGCTCTTGGGCGCAATGACAAGTCCTGGGATTTCTGCTGCTCTGTTTCCGGTTACACCGCATGGCACAATAACAAGACGATGCAAATCAGCGCCCCCTGCAGTCACAGAATTGGTGTGTACCTGGACTGGTCTGCTGGATCTCTGTCATTTTATAGCATCTCACACACAATGACCCTCCTACACACGTTCAACGCCTCCTTTACTGAGCCGCTCTATCCAGGGTTTGGGTTTGTATGGGACTCCAGTGTAACAATCTGCCCTCTAAACCCACCTGACTAGTGACCGTTTTGGTCTGCAGGTCACTTTATGTCTTCTATCACTAAAACTGTCTTGTTCTTTTACACTAAAACATCATGCAGACCACCTGAAGATAAACACTCCCAATTTACTTAATATTTTAAAATGTAATCTTTGCCTGAAGTAGAACAGCGAACAAATCTATGGTGGCTGATGGAACATGAGAGTTAAGTCCCCATCTCTCAGAATATGAAATCTTAATTTTGTATGTAAGTATAACAACTAGTAAGTAATTCTGTTTATTTTATTTTACCCCATTCCACTGGTATAGTGGCTAGTGATGCTACCTTACAGCTCCAAATCACTCTTTTCAAACACCAGCCCGGTCACTGACTGTGTGGAATTTCCATGTTCTCCTAGTGCCCATATGCACCAGTTTACTTTCCAAATCCCAGTTTTACCCTGGTTTTGGTCAAATGGTGCCCTGTGATAGAGTGACATTCTATCCAAGTTTGTTTCTTGCCTTGTGGTCATGGTATGCTCCATTTTCTTGTCACCTTAAAGATAATTTAGGTGGATTATCAAAATGGTCAAAGGGATGGGCATTCCAGTCTTTTTCATTTGATCTTTCCACCGCTGCTTTTTCATTTTTCTTCACTGAACTATTGACATGATGAAGGTGTTGACCATAACTGCATTATCAGCATGATATACTGACCTCACCAGGTGGACAGATAGACTACATTACCTGACTGGATGCAGAACATTCCTACTTAAACCATGACTCAGTTCCAAAAGGCCAAATGTAAAATAAAACAAAAGAGCTAAATGAATGTTAAAGTTTGAAGTGAACCATTTATAACATTAACAGTTTGTGTCTTAGAGAAGGCTTTGAGGTGTAGAAAGTAAATGGCATGCAAAAGAAGCTAAACCAATCTATATGCCATATACTGCCTTTCACTGATAAATAAGGAACTTGATAAATAAAACAATTAGAAAACAAAAAAAAAAAAAGGAGGATGGATAAAGAGAAAAAAAAGGAGAGTCATACTGTGAAGATAGCAATGTATTTCAGTCAGCAATGGACAATACTCTTGACCAGGGGTTCTCAATCTCAGTCCTGGAGGGCACACTGTGGCTGCAGGTTTTTGTTCCAACCAGCTCCTGTTTTTAATTGGATTCCTAGGCTAATTAAGTGTTGTGTTATTTCCCAAGTTCTGTGTTTTGGGAACAGAATAGAAATTAGAAAACTAAGTTTGTTAAAAAAAAAAAAAAAGTATATATATATATCTTGATTTTCATTCTACTTTTCTAGGTGTTGTAATTGTTTAATTAATCCATTATTTACTAATTAGTGGGTCTCACGCCGGGACAAACTTGTTAAGAAGGCAGGCTCTATTGTAGGATTAAAGTTGGACAGTTTAACATCTGTGGCAGAGCGACGGGCATTAAGCAAACTCCTGTCAATCATGAAGAATCCACTGCATCCACTGAACAGGATCATCTCCAGGCAGAGGAGCAGCTTCAGTGACAGACTTTTGTCACCATCCTGCTCCACTGACAGACTGAGCAGATTGTTCCTCCCCCACACTATGCGACTCTTCAATTCCACCCGGGGGCGTAAATGCTAACATTACTCAAAGTTATTGTCTGTTTTTAAATGCATTTTTATTACTATTTAATTTAATATTGTTTTTTGTATCAGTATACTGCTGCTGGATTATGTGAATTTCCCCTTGGGATTAATAAAGTATCTATCTATCTATCTATCTATCTATCTATCTATCTATCTATCTATCTATCTATCTATCTATCTATCTATCTATCTATCTATCTATCTATCTATCTATCTATCTAAAGTAGTTGCAGCCTTTGATTATCCTGTGTTGTTTGCCAGCATATCTGCTCTGCTAATTTTTAATTATCATTAATAAGATACAACGAAGGGGAAAAACTGCACAGAGAAAGGGTAAACTATAATGAAATCAACAAAAGAGAGTTAAGCATTTAAATCTCTAGCAAAAACAGAAATATTTCTAAATGTCTTACAAATGTAAAAATCATGCTGCTGTGCTTTTCTACATGTAGAATAAGAGAAGAGAAATAAATACATGCTAATTAACTAAGATCAGTGTCTGAAACAAAAACCTGAAGCCACAGTGGGCCCCCAGGACCGATTTTGAGAACCCCTGCTTTAGAGCAAAAGTGATATGAATGATGGCCAGCAGAGGGCACACATGTAGTGTAAAGTGAAATTGCACAGACTGAGTTTCTTTTCTTGCAGTTCAAAAATAGGAAGAAAAATTTGAGAAAGAAAGAAAAGAGAAATGTAATGGAGCACTTAGAGACTGTGTAAGAATGGCAAGGTTTGGAGAATGAATGAATAAATGACTTTGATGTTTATAAAAGTTTTTGTAATTCTGTGGGATTCAATAGCACACTTCAAGAATAAAACCACTTCAGTCCCATTTGTGCAAGTACATCATTCAGGGATTTAGGATGTCAACATATGATGAATACAAGGCGCTATAAGTTTGTACTCCTAACTCAGCTGACCTCATTTTTTTTTTTTTTGTGTTAACAGTAAATATTTGGGAAGAACATTACAACTTGGATTTTGTAACCAGAACTGAATCATAACTTGCCTGATATTGTGATTTATGAGTCTAATATACTTATATTTAGCATACTTGTGTACATTTGCTAACTAAAGCCAAGGGGACAAATCTTTTAGATGTTGACCTTAGATATACGAGAAAGTAAAGAAAGAATGTGCTGGGGAAAAGAGAGGCTAATCTAACTATAGCATTGGTCAGTAGTGCCGTGTATTAACACATGTTTGTGTATTTTATTGTTATTGAGTATTATGTGTCATTTATACATGATTTTTATTATGTACTGTCCTTTTAAGTGTTCCTCTGTTCCTTGTTCTTTATGGGTGGAGCCCCAGGAGGCAGGGCCACTTGAGATCACCACTCCTGAGCCCTGTAAAATGAGTAGGCTCAGGAGTGGGAGATCATGTTCTTTATCACAGAAATTTTATGAAAATTTAAATTTCTGTTTGGAATTACTGTTTCTTGTGAAACTCTGGCTTCATTTTCTTTGTTTCTGCCTATGGTTTCTACACTTGTTGCTGTCGATTGCTTTTTTAGACAAATTCTTTTGCTTTTTTTCTTTAGCTGAGCATTTTTCCTAGTGTTTAATTTTTGTTAATTAATCTTTAATTTATAAAGATTCCTTGTTGATCTTTTTGTTCATAAGCTGTGGGTTATTGGTTTTTCCCCCTTGTTATGGGGCTTTTTGCTATTTTTTTATATGTTTTGTGGTGCTTTGTCTGCTTCAGCAAAACTTCCTGCTTGGGGGCCTATTTTGGCTGATTTAGGTAAGCCTCTTCTGGGAAGGTTACTCAAGGTCCTGGCCTGCTTCTTGGCCTAATTTGTTTAGGCCTCATACCCATTTTGCTTTTCTCAAGACTCCATTTCATAACAAGTAGAACCTGCACACTGCTCGCTTAATCTGCTAAATTTGTACAAATCCATACATTCTATTGGTCAGTGGAAAGTTTGAGTAAAAAAACCTGTCAGAGGTTCATTAAACCAGAATTCTCCTTGTGCAGATGAAAAAGTCTGAGAAATACCTCCAAAGTCCTCCAAAGGTAAGCAAGAATTATTAAAGCCCGGACTGAAGAACTGCAAGACCATTGCATTTTCTCTTTGGCTGTGTGTTTGTATATATTATATTCTGTAATGCATTTAAGGAGTGAAAACTACATTTTAAAGTGAGCTCAATCTCTCCTTTCTTTTGTGCCATATTTCTCTTTCCATAATATCTCTTGGGCGGCACGGTGGCGCAGTGGTAGCGCTGCTGCCTCGCAGTTAGGAGACCCGGGTTCGCTTTCCCGGTCCTCCCTGCGTGGAGTTTGCATGTTCTCCCCGTGTCTGCGTGGGTTTCCTCCGGGCACTCCGGTTTCCTCCCACAATCCAAAGACATGCAGGTTAGGTGGATTGGCGATTCTAAATTGGCCCTAGTGTGTGTTTGTGTGTGTCCTGCGGTGGGTTGGCACCCTGCCCAGGATTGGTTCCTGCCTTGTTGGCTGGGATTGGCTCCAGCAGACCCCCGTGACCCTGTATTCGGATTCAGCGGGTTAGAAAATGGATGGATGGATGGATAATATCTCTTTCATGGTTACTGTGAAGGGAGTTGCACAGGTTTAAGATTTGAGCTGCAGTTCTGAAAAGACTACATTCCCAAGGAGCATGTGCCCCTGCAGGATACAGATTTGTACCAATTACATTAACAACAAAAATCCTCCATGATCTCAAAAATTGGGGTATGTTGACTAAGTCAGTTAAAAGTCTGAATATAAGAAAGACCCAATAATCAGAACAGACACAATAAGAACAATTCAGGACTGGACCCAGGACACTGAATACAGAGGGAGTGACTAACCCGTCACGCCACCTTTCTAAACATTGGTATCCTAAGTGTGCTGATGCTTCAAGAACAGCAGGTGGCATTTAGCTAAGATGGCAGCGAAAGCAGACAAGGTGGCGACTAAAAGGTCCATTTGAGTGAAGCCACCAGGACCATAAGCAGTTAATTAAAGGCACTTTACTTTCTGGACTCTTTTGTTGAAGCTCTTCAATTGTTCAGTTCTGATGATTTCAGGACCACAGCCAAAAGGCAGTCAAAAGGGTTGGGATGGACAACTGTCAAACTCAAAATACACAAACTTTTAAGTATGCTTTTAATTTATGAAATTAAATAAAGATTCAAACGGAAGCAAACCTACAAAAAAATTCTGAATATGAGTACAAAATATAAAAACAAAGTATCTAAATGGAACAATATGGCTTTTAAAATAACCTAAAATGAATTAAATGTTTTCAGAATAAAAGGGCATTTGACAAGACTTAAAATTTGTTACACTTTAATCCTGGACACAAATCAATAGCCACTTTTTTATTATAACATCTGTATGTAAAGTCTGCGGTATTATAATATTCACAACCTTGGCAAAAATGTTTGTCCACAATTACTGACAAACACTTCAGGCAGGTGATATGAAGTTGGTCCACTACTGCGCATCAAGGAGTCAGTTCAAATATTTTAAAATTTGGTGAAAAGAAAAAGTACTCACCTCAATTCATTTCATTGTTGTACAACAGTGGATCACAGTGGATTGCATTTGACTTTTTTGCCACTGATGAACAGAAAAAGTCTCTTAATGTCAAAGTAAAAACAGATATTTGGAAAGTGGAAAGTGAATTACAAATATACAACACAAAATGGAAGTGAAGGTCTGTGATATGGTTTACATATTTCTAGATAGTGATCCACAAATGGAGACAATGAGTTACATATCTTAAAACAATTTATTATTCCTACACTTTCGACAACTTACCAGGTGTCATCATCAGAGGAAAAATGATTAGACATAAAGGAATCAAAGGCAATA